>NW_027414572.1:0-12000 GCF_964106895.1 Numenius arquata
GAACCCTACAGACCCCTACAGAATACTACTACCACTACAGAAAAATATGGCCCCTACGGAACTCTACGGAACCTGACAGAAACACTGTGGGCCCCTACAGGCCCCTGCGGGCACTTGCAGAACTCTGCAGGAACCCACGGAACTTTATGGAACCCTACCAGCCCCTACGGAAGCCTAAAGACCCTTGCAGGCAGTTACGGAACGGTACAGGGCCCTAGGGAACTTTACCAGCCACTATGGAACTCTACGGGCCCCTACAGAACCCTGCAGAACCCTCCAGAACCTTACAGAATCCCACGGATTCCTACAGACTCCTGCGGGCACTTACTCAACCCTAGAGGACCCTACGGAACACTGCCAGCTCCTATGCAAGGAACCCTACGGGCCCCTACAGAACACTACTGGCTCCTGCGGTACTCCAGAGGCCTCTAGGGAACCTACGAAGCTCTATGGAACCCTATGGATCCTTACGGAACAGTACGGGCCCCTTCAGACCTCTGCAGGCCCTTATGGAAACCTACAGGACCCTACGGAACTGTACGAGACTCTACAGGCCCCTAGGGAACACCACAGGCCCCTACGGAACCCTACACAACCCTCCGGAAACATATGGCACCCTACAAGCTCCTACCAACCCCTGCGGGCACTTACACAACCCTACAGGTCCCTACGGAAATCTACGGGACTCTACGGGCCCCTAGGGAACCCTACAGATTTCGACGGAACCCTACCAGCCCCTCTGGAACCCTACAGAATACTCCAGGACCCGACAGCACTCTACAAGACCCTTAGCAACACAACGGAACCTCACTAAAACCCTATGGGCTCCTACAGAACACTGCAGGTGCCTACGGAACCCTACAGACCCCTACGGAACCCTACAGACACCTGCGGGCACTTACGGAACCCTGCAGGCCCCTACGGAACCCTACAGGTCCATACAGAACCCCACAGGGCCCTACGGAACTTTACCAGCCACTACGGAACTCTACGGGTCCCTACGGAACCCTGCAGAACCCTCCGGAACCTTACAGAATCCCACAGACTCCTACAGACTTCTGCGGGCACTTACACAACCCTACAGGTCCCTACGGAAATCTACGGGACTCTATGGGCCCCTAGGGAACCCTATAGATTTCGACGGAACCCTACGAGCCCCTCTGGAACCCTACAGAATACTCCAGGACCCGACAGCACTCTACAAGACCCTTAGCAAAACAACGGAACCTCACTAAAACCCTATGGGCTCCTACAGAACACTGCAGGTGCCTACGGAACCCTACGGACCCCTACGGAACCCTACAGACCCCTACAGAATACTACTACCACTACAGAAAAATATGGCCCCTACGGAACTCTACGGAACCTGACAGAAACACTGTGGGCCCCTACAGGCCCCTGCGGGCACTTGCAGAACTCTGCAGGAACCCACGGAACTTTATGGAACCCTACCAGCCCCTACGGAAGCCTAAAGACCCTTGCAGGCAGTTACGGAACGGTACAGGGCCCTAGGGAACTTTACCAGCCACTATGGAACTCTACGGGCCCCTACGGAACCCTGCAGAACCCTCCAGAACCTTACAGAATCCCATCGAATTCCTACAGACTCCTGCGGGCACTTACTCAACCCTAGAGGACCCTACGGAACACTGCCAGCTCCTATGGAAGGAACCCTACGGGCCCCTACAGAACACTACTGGCTCCTGCGGTACTCCAGAGGCCTCTAGGGAACCTACGAAGCTCTACGGAGCCCTATGGATCCTTACGGAACAGTACGGGCCCCTTCAGACCTCTGCGGGCGCTTATGGAAACCTACAGGACCCTACGGAACTGTACGAGACTCTACAGGCCCCTAGGGAACACCACAGACCCCTACGGAACCCTACACAACCCTCCGGAAACATATGGCACCCTACAAGCTCCTACCAACCCCTGCGGGCACTTACACAACCCTACAGGCCCCTACGGAAATCTATGGGACTCTACGGGTCCCTAGGGAACCCTTCAGATTTCGATGGAACCCTTTGAGGCCCTCTGGAACCCTACAGAATACTCCAGGACCCGACAGCACTCTACAAGACCCTTAGCAACACAACGGAACCTCACTAAAACCCTATGGGCTCCTACAGAATACTGCAGGTGCCTACGGAACCCTACAGACCCGTACAGACACCTACGGGCACTTACAGAACACTGCAGGCCCCTACGGAACCCTACAGGTCCATACAGAACCCCACAGGGCCCTACGGAACTTTACCAGCCACTACGGAACTCTACGGGCCCCTACGGAACCCTGCAGAACCCTCCGGAACCTTACAGAATCCCACAGACTTCTGCGGGCACTTACACAACCCTACAGGTCCCTACGGAAATCTACGGGACTCTACGGGCCCCTAGGGAACCGTATAGATTTCGACGGAGCCCTACCAGCCCCTCTGGAACCCTACAGAATACTCCAGGACCCGACAGCACTCTACAAGACCCTTAGCGACACAACGGAACCTCACTGAAACCCTATGGACTCCTACAGAACACTGCAGGTGCCTACGGAAACCTACAGACCCCTACAGAATACTACCAGCCACTACAGAAAAATATGGCCCCTACGGAACTCTACGGAACCTGACAGAAACACTGTGGGCCCCTACAGGCCCTTGCAGGCACTTGCAGAACTCTGCAGGAACCCACGGAACTTTATGGAACCCTACCAGCCCCTACGGAAGCCTAAAGATCCTTGCAGGCAGTTACGGAACGGTACAGGGCCCTAGGGAACTTTACCAGCCACTATGGAACTCTACGGGTCCCTACGGAACCCTGCAGAACCCTCCAGAACCTTACAGAATCCCACGGATTCCTACAGACTCCTGCGGGCACTTACTCAACCCTAGAGGACCCTACAGAACACTACTGGCTCCTGCGGTACTCCAGAGGCCTCTAGGGAACCTACGAAGCTCTACGGAACCCTATGGATCCTTACGGAACAGTACGGGCCCCTTCAGACCTCTGCAGGCGCTTATGGAAACCTACAGGACCCTACGGAACTGTACGAGACTCTACAGGCCCCTAGGGAACACCACAGGCCCCTACGGAACCCTACACAACCCTCCGGAAACATATGGCACCCTACAAGCTCCTACCAACCCCTGCGGGCACTTACATAACCCTACAGTCCCCTACGGAAATCTACAGGACTCTACGGGCCCCTAGGGAACACTACAGATTTCGACGGAACCCTACCAGCCCCTCTGGAACCCTACAGAATACTCCAGGACCCGACAGCACTCTACAAGACCCTTAGCAACACAACGGAACCTCACTAAAACCCTATGGGCTCCTACAGAACACTGCAGGTGCCTACGGAACCCTACAGACCCCTACGGAACCCTACAGACCCCTACAGAATACTACTACCACTACAGAAAAATATGGCCCCTACGGAACTCTACGGAACCTGACAGAAACACTGTGGGCCCCTACAGGCCCATGCGGGCACTTGCAGAACTCTGCAGGAACCCACGGAACTTTATGGAACCCTACCAGCCCCTACGGAAGCCTAAAGACCCTTGCAGGCAGTTACGGAACGGTACAGGGCCCTAGGGAACTTTACCAGCCACTACGGAACTCTACGGGCCCCTACGGAACCCTGCAGAACCCTCCAGAACCTTACAGAATCCCACGGATTCCTACAGACTCCTGCGGGCACTTACTCAACCCTAGAGGACCCTACGGAACACTGCCAGCTCCTATGCAAGGAACCCTACGGGCCCCTACAGAACACTACTGGCTCCTGCGGTACTCCAGAGGCCTCTAGGGAACCTACGAAGCTCTATGGTACCCTATGGATCCTTACGGAACAGTACGGGCCCCTTCAGACCTCTGCGGGCCCTTATGGAAACCTACAGGACCCTACGGAACTGTACGAGACTCTACAGGCCCCTAGGGAACACCACAGGCCCCTACGGAACCCTACACATCCCTCCGGAAACATATGGCACCCTACAAGCTCCTACCAACCCCTGCGGGCACTTACACAACCCTACAGGTCCCTACGGAAATCTACGGGACTCTACGGGCCCCTAGGGAACCCTTCAGATTTCGATGGAACCCTATGAGCCCCTCTGGAACCCTACAGAATACTCCAGGACCCGACAGCACTCTACAAGACCCTTAGCAACACAACGGAACCTCACTAAAACCCTATGGGCTCCTACAGAACACTGTAGGTGCCTACGGAAACCTACAGACCCCTACAGAATACTACCAGCCACTACAGAAAAATATGGCCCCTACGGAACTCTACGGAACCTGACAGAAACACTGTGGGCCCCTACAGGCCCTTGCAGGCACTTGCAGAACTCTGCAGGAACCCACGGAACTTTATGGAACCCTATCAGCCCCTACGGAAGCCTAAAGACCCTTGCAGGCAGTTACGGAACGGTACAGGGCCCTAGGGAACTTTACCAGCCACTATGGAACTCTACGGATCCCTACGGAACCCTGCAGAACCCTCCAGAACCTTACAGAATCCCACGGATTCCTACAGACTCCTGCGGGCACTTACTCAACCCTAGAGGACCCTACGGAACACTACTGGCTCCTGCGGTACTCCAGAGGCCTCTAGGGAACCTACGAAGCTCTACGGAACCCTATGGATCCTTACGGAACAGTACGGGCCCCTTCAGACCTCTGCAGGCGCTTATGGAAACCTACAGGACCCTACGGAACTGTACGAGACTCTACAGGCCCCTAGGGAACACCACAGGCCCCTACGGAACCCTACACAACCCTCCGGAAACATATGGCACCCTACAAGCTCCTACCAACCCCTGCGGGCACTTACATAACCCTACAGTCCCCTACGGAAATCTACAGGACTCTACGGGCCCCTAGGGAACACTACAGATTTCGACGGAACCCTACCAGCCCCTCTGGAACCCTACAGAATACTCCAGGACCCGACAGCACTCTACAAGACCCTTAGCAACACAACGGAACCTCACTAAAACCATATGGGCTCCTACAGAACACTGCAGGTGCCTACGGAACCCTACAGACCCCTACGGAACCCTACAGACCCCTACAGAATACTACTACCACTACAGAAAAATATGGCCCCTACGGAACTCTACGGAACCTGACAGAAACACTGTGGGCCCCTACAGGCCCATGCGGGCACTTGCAGAACTCTGCAGGAACCCACGGAACTTTATGGAACCCTACCAGCCCCTACGGAAGCCTAAAGACCCTTGCAGGCAGTTACGGAACGGTACAGGGCCCTAGGGAACTTTACCAGCCACTACGGAACTCTACGGGCCCCTACGGAACCCTGCAGAACCCTCCAGAACCTTACAGAATCCCACGGATTCCTACAGACTCCTGCGGGCACTTACTCAACCCTAGAGGACCCTACGGAACACTGCCAGCTCCTATGCAAGGAACCCTACGGGCCCCTACAGAACACTACTGGCTCCTGCGGTACTCCAGAGGCCTCTAGGGAACCTACGAAGCTCTATGGAACCCTATGGATCCTTACGGAACAGTACGGGCCCCTTCAGACCTCTGCAGGCCCTTATGGAAACCTACAGGACCCTACGGAACTGTACGAGACTCTACAGGCCCCTAGGGAACACCACAGGCCCCTACGGAACCCTACACAACCCTCCGGAAACATATGGCACCCTACAAGCTCCTACCAACCCCTGCGGGCACTTACACAACCCTACAGGTCCCTACGGAAATCTACGGGACTCTACGGGCCCCTAGGGAACCCTACAGATTTCGACGGAACCCTACCAGCCCCTCTGGAACCCTACAGAATACTCCAGGACCCGACAGCACTCTACAAGACCCTTAGCAACACAACGGAACCTCACTAAAACCCTATGGGCTCCTACAGAACACTGCAGGTGCCTACGGAACCCTACAGACCCCTACGGAACCCTACAGACACCTGCGGGCACTTACGGAACCCTGCAGGCCCCTACGGAACCCTACAGGTCCATACAGAACCCCACAGGGCCCTACGGAACTTTACCAGCCACTACGGAACTCTACGGGCCCCTACGGAACCGTGCAGAACCCTCCGGAACCTTACAGAATCCCACAGACTCCTACAGACTTCTGCGGGCACTTACACAACCCTACAGGTCCCTACGGAAATCTACGGGACTCTACGGGTCCCTAGGGAACCCTTCAGATTTCGATGGAACCCTTTGAGGACCTCTGGAACCCTACAGAATACTCCAGGACCCGACAGCACTCTACAAGACCCTTAGCAACACAACGGAACCTCACTAAAACCCTATGGGCTCCTACAGAATACTGCAGGTGCCTACGGAACCCTACAGACCCGTACAGACACCTACGGGCACTTACAGAACACTGCAGGCCCCTACGGAACCCTACAGGTCCATACAGAACCCCACAGGGCCCTACGGAACTTTACCAGCCACTACGGAACTCTACGGGCCCCTACGGAACCCTGCAGAACCCTCCGGAACCTTACAGAATCCCACAGACTTCTGCGGGCACTTACACAACCCTACAGGTCCCTACGGAAATCTACGGGACTCTACGGGCCCCTAGGGAACCCTTCAGATTTCGATGGAACCCTATGAGCCCCTCTGGAACCCTACAGAATACTCCAGGACCCGACAGCACTCTACAAGACCCTTAGCAACACAACGGAACCTCACTAAAACCCTATGGGCTCCTACAGAACACTGTAGGTGCCTACGGAAACCTACAGACCCCTACAGAATACTACCAGCCACTACAGAAAAATATGGCCCCTACGGAACTCTACGGAACCTGACAGAAACACTGTGGGCCCCTACAGGCCCTTGCAGGCACTTGCAGAACTCTGCAGGAACCCACGGAACTTTATGGAACCCTATCAGCCCCTACGGAAGCCTAAAGACCCTTGCAGCCAGTTACGGAACGGTACAGGGCCCTAGGGAACTTTACCAGCCACTATGGAACTCTACGGATCCCTACGGAACCCTGCAGAACCCTCTGGAAGCTTACAGAATCCCACGGATTCCTACAGACTCCTGCGGGCACTTACTCAACCCTAGAGGACCCTACGGAACACTACTGGCTCCTGCGGTACTCCAGAGGCCTCTAGGGAACCTACGAAGCTCTACGGAACCCTATGGATCCTTACGGAACAGTACGGGCCCCTTCAGACCTCTGCAGGCGCTTATGGAAACCTACAGGACCCTACGGAACTGTACGAGACTCTACAGGCCCCTAGGGAACACCACAGGCCCCTACGGAACCCTACACAACCCTCCGGAAACATATGGCACCCTACAAGCTCCTACCAACCCCTGCGGGCACTTACATAACCCTACAGTCCCCTACGGAAATCTACAGGACTCTACGGGCCCCTAGGGAACACTACAGATTTCGACGGAACCCTACCAGCCCCTCTGGAACCCTACAGAATACTCCAGGACCCGACAGCACTCTACAAGACCCTTAGCAACACAACGGAACCTCACTAAAACCCTATGGGCTCCTACAGAACACTGCAGGTGCCTACGGAACCCTACAGACCCCTACGGAACCCTACAGACCCCTACAGAATACTACTACCACTACAGAAAAATATGGCCCCTACGGAACTCTACGGAACCTGACAGAAACACTGTGGGCCCCTACAGGCCCATGCGGGCACTTGCAGAACTCTGCAGGAACCCACGGAACTTTATGGAACCCTACCAGCCCCTACGGAAGCCTAAAGACCCTTGCAGGCAGTTACGGAACGGTACAGGGCCCTAGGGAACTTTACCAGCCACTACGGAACTCTACGGGCCCCTACGGAACCCTGCAGAACCCTCCAGAACCTTACAGAATCCCACGGATTCCTACAGACTCCTGCGGGCACTTACTCAACCCTAGAGGACCCTACGGAACACTGCCAGCTCCTATGCAAGGAACCCTACGGGCCCCTACAGAACACTACTGGCTCCTGCGGTACTCCAGAGGCCTCTAGGGAACCTACGAAGCTCTATGGAACCCTATGGATCCTTACGGAACAGTACGGGCCCCTTCAGACCTCTGCGGGCCCTTATGGAAACCTACAGGACCCTACGGAACTGTACGAGACTCTACAGGCCCCTAGGGAACACCACAGGCCCCTACGGAACCCTACACATCCCTCCGGAAACATATGGCACCCTACAAGCTCCTACCAACCCCTGCGGGCACTTACACAACCCTACAGGTCCCTACGGAAATCTACGGGACTCTACGGGCCCCTAGGGAACCCTACAGATTTCGACGGAACCCTACCAGCCCCTCTGGAACCCTACAGAATACTCCAGGACCCGACAGCACTCTACAAGACCCTTAGCAACACAACGGAACCTCACTAAAACCCTATGGGCTCCTACAGAACACTGCAGGTGCCTACGGAACCCTACAGACCCCTACGGAACCCTACAGACACCTGCGGGCACTTACGGAACCCTGCAGGCCCCTACGGAACCCTACAGGTCCATACAGAACCCCACAGGGCCCTACGGAACTTTACCAGCCACTACGGAACTCTACGGGCCCCTACGGAACCGTGCAGAACCCTCCGGAACCTTACAGAATCCCACAGACTCCTACAGACTTCTGCGGGCACTTACACAACCCTACAGGTCCCTACGGAAATCTACGGGACTCTATGGGCCCCTAGGGAACCCTATAGATTTCGACGGAACCCTACGAGCCCCTCTGGAACCCTACAGAATACTCCAGGACCCGACAGCACTCTACAAGACCCTTAGCAACACAACGGAACCTCACTAAAACCCTATGGGCTCCTACAGAACACTGTAGGTGCCTACGGAAACCTACAGACCCCTACAGAATACTACCAGCCACTACAGAAAAATATGGCCCCTACGGAACTCTACGGAACCTGACAGAAACACTGTGCGCCCCTACAGGCCCTTGCAGGCACTTGCAGAACTCTGCAGGAACCCACGGAACTTTATGGAACCCTACCAGCCCCTACGGAAGCCTAAAGACCATTGCAGGCAGTTACGGAACGGTACAGGGCCCTAGGGAACTTTACCAGCCACTATGGAACTCTACGGGTCCCTACGGAACCCTGCAGAACCCTCCAGAACCTTACAGAATCCCACGGATTCCTACAGACTCCTGCGGGCACTTACTCAACCCTAGAGGACCCTACGGAACACTGCCAGCTCCTATGCAAGGAACCCTACGGGCCCCTACAGAACACTACTGGCTCCTGCGGTACTCCAGAGGCCTCTAGGGAACCTACGAAGCTCTACGGAACCCTATGGATCCTTACGGAACAGTACGGGCCCCTTCAGACCTCTGCGGGCCCTTATGGAAACCTACAGGACCCTACGGAACTGTACGAGACTCTACAGGGCCCTAGGGAACACCACAGGCCCCTACGGAACCCTACACAACCCTCCGGAAACATATGGCACCCTACAAGCTCCTACCAACCCCTGCAGGCACTTACACAACCCTACAGGCCCCTACGGAAATCTACGGGACTCTACGGGTCCCTAGGGAACCCTATAGATTTCGACGGAACCCTACCAGCCCCTCTGGAACCCTACAGAATACTCCAGGACCCGACAGCACTCTACAAGACCCTTAGCAACACAACGGAACCTCACTAAAACCCTATGGGCTCCTACAGAATACTGCAGGTGCCTACGGAACCCTACAGACCCGTACAGACACCTACGGGCACTTACAGAACACTGCAGGCCCCTACGGAACCCTACAGGTCCATACAGAACCCCACAGGGCCCTACGGAACTTTACCAGCCACTACGGAACTCTACGGGCCCCTACAGAACCCTGCAGAACCCTCTGGAAGCTTACAGAATCCCACGGATTCCTACAGACTCCTGCGGGCACTTACTCAACCCTAGAGGACCCTACGGAACACTACTGGCTCCTGCGGTACTCCAGAGGCCTCTAGGGAACCTACGAAGCTCTACGGAACCCTATGGATCCTTACGGAACAGTACGGGCCCCTTCAGACCTCTGCGGGCCCTTATGGAAACCTACAGGACCCTACGGAACTGTACGAGACTCTACAGGCCCCTAGGGAACACCACAGGCCCCTACGGAACCCTACACATCCCTCCGGAAACATATGGCACCCTACAAGCTCCTACCAACCCCTGCGGGCACTTACACAACCCTACAGTTCCCTACGGAAATCTACGGGACTCTACGGGCCCCTAGGGAACCCTTCAGATTTCGACGGAACCCTACCAGCCCCTCTGGAACCCTACAGAATACTCCAGGACCCGACAGCACTCTACAAGACCCTTAGCAACACAACGGAACCTCACTAAAACCCTATGGGCTCCTACAGAACACTGCAGGTGCCTACGGAACCCTACAGACCCCTACGGAACCCTACAGACACCTGCGGGCACTTACGGAACCCTGCAGGCCCCTACGGAACCCTACAGGTCCATACAGAACCCCACAGGGCCCTACGGAACTTTACCAGCCACTACGGAACTCTACGGGTCCCTACGGAACCCTGCAGAACCCTCCGGAACCTTACAGAATCCCACAGACTCCTACAGACTTCTGCGGGCACTTACACAACCCTACAGGTCCCTACGGAAATCTACGGGACTCTATGGGCCCCTAGGGAACCCTATAGATTTCGATGGAACCCTATGAGCCCCTCTGGAACCCTACAGAATACTCCAGGACCCGACAGCACTCTACAAGACCCTTAGCAACACAACGGAACCTCACTAAAACCCTATGGGCTCCTACAGAACACTGTAGGTGCCTACGGAAACCTACAGACCCCTACAGAATACTACCAGCCACTACAGAAAAATATGGCCCCTACGGAACTCTACGGAACCTGACAGAAACACTGTGGGCCCCTACAGGCCCTTGCAGGCACTTGCAGAACTCTGCAGGAACCCACGGAACTTTATGGAACCCTACCAGCCCCTACGGAAGCCTAAAGACCCTTGCAGGCAGTTACGGAAACCCACAGGGCCCTAGGGAACTTTACCAGCCACTATGGAACTCTACGGGTCCCTACGGAACCCTGCAGAACCCTCCAGAACCTTACAGAATCCCACGGATTCCTACAGACTCCTGCGGGCACTTACTCAACCCTAGAGGACCCTACAGAACACTACTGGCTCCTGCGGTACTCCAGAGGCCTCTAGGGAACCTACGAAGCTCTACGGAACCCTATGGATCCTTACGGAACAGTACGGGCCCATTCAGACCTCTGCGGGCGCTTATGGAAACCTACAGGACCCTACGGAACTGTACGAGACTCTACAGGCCCCTAGGGAACACCACAGGCCCCTACGGAACCCTACACAACCCTCCGGAAACATATGGCACCCTACAAGCTCCTACCAACCCCTGCGGGCACTTACATAACCCTACAGTCCCCTACGGAAATCTACGGGACTCTACGGGCCCCTAGGGAACCCTTCAGATTTCGACGGAACCCTACCAGCCCCTCTGGAACCCTACAGAATACTCCAGGACCCGACAGCACTCTACAAGACCCTTAGCAACACAACGGAACCTCACTAAAACCCTATGGGCTCCTACAGAACACTGCAGGTGCCTACGGAACCCTACAGACCCCTACGGAATACTACCAGCCACTACGGAAACCTATGGCCCCTACGGAACTCTACGGAACCTGACAGAAACACTGTGCACCCCTACAGGCCCTTGCGGGCACTTGCAGAACTCTGCAGGAACCCACGGAACTTTATGGAACCCTACCAGCCCCTACGGAAGCCTAAAGATCCTTGCAGGCAGTTACGGAACGGTACAGGGTCCGGGGGAGCAGCGGCGCCGTGGCCGAGCGTGGGGGTGGCCGGCGGAGGCTGGTTGGTGAGGGTCCACTCTATGTGGAAGAAGCGGGGACCAAAGCAGCAACCGCAGGGGGCCCTCTGCAGCCCTGGGAGGGGGGAAAGGGAGGTGTGGTGGGCCGTGGGCAGCCTCCAG
>NW_027414573.1:0-187575 GCF_964106895.1 Numenius arquata
GGTAGCGGTAGAGACAGATACCTAAAAGTCCAATGGGGTCCTCACAAATGCACTCAACCCCAAGCGTGGCAAAGGCGTGAAAATTGTCGACAGCTCCTTTTGAATGTCACCGAGCCCCAAGAGGACGCTTGGTTACTTGGGAGAATTTGGGGAGTAAGGTACAGAGAAGCAGGGACAGACAAAGGTGGCTTAATCCTTATAAAAAAAGAGGTTGCCCCGAACGATCCACTGCCAGTAGGCCCCAACCAAGCGGTTATTAATAAAGTGGTCCAGACTACCCCCCGTCAAAAATACGTGACTAAAAAGACTAACAATCAAGAATCCTTAGCAGAAAAATATGCTACCACACCCGTAGCGACACGCTCCACCAAAATCTCTTATGGAAGTCCTCTTTGGAAAATGATGCAGGCTAGCTACTCAGTGTTGAACAAAACTAACCCAAACCTTACAGATCATTGCTGGTTGTGCTACGGAGTAAAACCACCCTTTTACGAGGCTGTAGGGGTAATCGACATGCCTAGACAGGTAAATGGTACAAATCCGGCCCAATGCATATGGGACGCAGAAAAGCAAGGCATCACACTGACACAGGTAGTGGGAAGCGGCGTATGTGTAGGCAAAGTCCCGGAGCACAAGGAGCAACTATGTGTTAATAAGGTACAATACAAAACCCCCGCAAAGTGGTTAATACCAGCTGAGAATGCCAAATGGGTTTGCTCTACTGTCGGAGTCACACCTTGCCTGTCCTTGGAAAGATTCATAGAATCCTCAGAATATTGTGTCCAGGTATCCATAATCCCCAAGATCTATTACCATTCCGAAGACTTTGTCTACGACTCACACATTACCCCAGAACACCATCTGTTCAAACGAGACCCCTTTACAGCACTAACGGTAGCCACTCTAATGATCATAGGGGGTGCGGGACTAGGCACAGGAGTAGCATCCCTGGTGCAACAGAGCAGAGAATTTAACGCCTTGAGAGTAGCAGTAGATGAGGACCTGGCCAGAATCGAACAATCCATAACTGCACTAGAAAAATCAATTAGATCATTATCTGAAGTGGTGCTACAGAATCGAAGAGGGTTAGACCTGATGTTCTTACAGCAAGGGGGGGGTGTGTGCTGCACTGAAAGAAGAGTGTTGTGTATATGCGGACCACACTGGAATAGTGAGAGACACTATGGGCAAATTGCGAGAAGGGTTAGAAAAACGGAAGAAGGAACGGGAGGCGCAACAAGGGTGGTTTGAATCGTGGTTTAGCCATTCACCGTGGTTAACCACCCTGATATCTACCCTGATGGGGCCAGTTGCAATGCTCATGTTGGCACTGATTTTCGGACCCTGCATACTGAACAAGCTCGTGTCGTTTGTCAAAAACCGGCTAGAAAGGGTTAACATTATGTTGGTGGAACACCAACAGCTGCTTTAAGAATGTAGTTACACTGTTTACTTGGTCATCCCTAGTTACTCTAGGTTAGACCCCATTACTAACAGCTGCTCCCAACTTTCTACCTCTTTACTGTGCCTAATGTTTTTATGCAACTTTGTGATACGCACTTTTTTAAGACTGTCATACAGAGCTAGAACAAGAGAAATCCTTTAAAAACACTATACTTTAGTGAATTTAGTTGGGCATAGGGAGGGGGGAAATGTGGGTAGTTAGGGTCTGGCGGCCGGAAGATACCGCGCTGTACGGGAAGATAAGGCCTCTCTCCCAATAGTATTTAGTTTATGATGTAGGCGGACGGAAATGAGGTCGTAAACCCAGGCTATATAATGCCATGCCTCCTACCAATAAACGCCATTTGCCGTCCACCACATTGGTGTCTGCGTGCTTATGGACCGAGCGACCTGGGGTCTGGTCGCCGTGCCGTTACTGAACCAGGTCGCCACGCCTACCACAGGCAACACGTAGATTTCCGTAGGGGCCTGTAGGGTTGTGTAAGTGCCCGCAGGGGTTGGTAGGAGCTTGTAGGGTGCCATAAGTTTCCAGAGGGTTGTGTAGGGTTCCGTAGGGGCCTGTGGTGTTCCCTAGGGGCCTGTAGAGTCTCGTACGGTTCCGTAGGGTCCTGTAGGTTTCCATAAGCGCCTGCAGAGGTTTGAAGGGGCCCGTACTGTTCCGTAAGGATCCATAGGGCTCCGTAGAGCTTCGTAGGTTCCCTAGAGGCCTGTAGAATACCGCAGGAGCCAGTAGTGTTCTGTAGGGGCCCGTAGGGTTCCTTCCATAGGGGCTGGCAGTGTTCCGTAGGGGCCTCTAGGGTTGAGTAAGTACCCGCAGGAGTCTGTAGGAATCCGTGGGATTCTGTAAGGTTCTGGAGGGTTCTACAGGGTTCCGTAGGGGCCCGTAGAGTTCCGTAGTGGCTGGTAAAGTTCCGTAGGGCCCTGTACCGTTCCGTAACTGCCTGCAAGGGTCTTTAGGCTTCCGTAGGGGCTGGTAGGGTTCCATAAAGTTCCGTGGGTTCCTGCAGAGTTCTGCAAGTGCCCGCAAGGGCCTGTAGGGGCCCACAGTGTTTCTGTCAGGTTCCGTAGAGTTCCGTAGGGGCCATAGGTTTCCGTAGTGGCTGGTAGTATTCCGTAGGGGTCTGTAGGGTTCCGTTGGCACCTGCAGTGTTCTGTAGGAGCCCATAGGGTTTTAGTGAGGTTCCGTTGTGTTGCTAAGGGTCTTGTAGAGTGGTGTCGGGTCCTGGAGTATTCTGTAGGGTTCCAGAGGGGCTTGTAGGGTTCAGTCAAAATCTGTAGGCTTCCCTAGGGTCCCATGGAGTCCCGTAGATTTCCGTAGGGGCCTGTAGGGTTGTGTAAGTGCCCGCAGGGGTTGGTAGGAGCTTGTAGGGTGCCATAAGTTTCCAGAGGGTTGTGTAGGGTTCCGTAGAGGCCTGTGGTGTTCCCTAGGGGCCTGTAGAGTCTCGTACAGTTCTGTAGGGGCCTGTAGTGTTCCCTAGGGGCCTGTAGAGTCTCGTACAGTTCCGTAGGGTCCTGTAGGTTTCCATAAGCGCCCGCAGAGGTCTGAAGGGGCCCGTACTGTTCCGTAAGGATCCATAGGGCTCCGTAGAGCTTCGTAGGTTCCCTAGAGGCCTGTAGAATACCGCAGGAGCCAGTAGTGTTCTGTAGGGGCCCGTAGGGTTCCTTCCATAGGGGCTGGCAGTGTTCCGTAGGGGCCTCTAGGGTTGAGTAAGTACCCGCAGGAGTCTGTAGGAATCCGTGGGATTCTGTAAGGTTCTGGAGGGTTCTACAGGGTTCCGTAGGGGCCCGTAGAGTTCCGTAGTGGCTGGTAAAGTTCCGTAGGGCCCTGTACCGTTCCGTAACTGCCTGCAAGGGTCTTTAGGCTTCCGTAGGGGCTGGTAGGGTTCCATAAAGTTCCGTGGGTTCCTGCAGAGTTCTGCAAGTGCCCGCAAGGGCCTGTAGGGGCCCACAGTGTTTCTGTCAGGTTCCGTAGAGTTCCGTAGGGGCCATAGGTTTCCGTAGTGGCTGGTAGTATTCCGTAGGGGTCTGTAGGGTTCCGTTGGCACCTGCAGTGTTCTGTAGGAGCCCATAGGGTTTTAGTGAGGTTCCGTTGTGTTGCTAAGGGTCTTGTAGAGTGCTGTCGGGTCCTGGAGTATTCTGTAGGGTTCCAGAGGGGCTTGTAGGGTTCAGTCAAAATCTGTAGGCTTCCCTAGGGTCCCATGGAGTCCCGTAGATTTCCGTAGGGGCCTGTAGGGTTGTGTAAGTGCCCGCAGGGGTTGGTAGGAGCTTGTAGGGTGCCATAAGTTTCCAGAGGGTTGTGTAGGGTTCCGTAGAGGCCTGTGGTGTTCCCTAGGGGCCTGTAGAGTCTCGTACAGTTCTGTAGGGGCCTGTAGTGTTCCCTAGGGGCCTGTAGAGTCTCGTACAGTTCCGTAGGGTCCTGTAGGTTTCCATAAGCGCCCGCAGAGGTCTGAAGGGGCCCGTACTGTTCCGTAAGGATCCATAGGGCTCCGTAGAGCTTCGTAGGTTCCCTAGAGGCCTGTAGAGTACCGCAGGAGCCAGTAGTGTTCTGTAGGGGTCTGTAAGGTTCCTTCCATAGGGGCTGGCAGTGTTCCGTAGGGGCCTCTAGGGTTGAGTAAGTGCCCGCAGGAGTCTGTAGGAATCTGTGGGATTGTGTAAGGTTCTGGAGGGTTCTGCAGGGTTCCGTAGGGGCCCGTAGAGTTCCGTAGTGGAAGGTAAAGTTCCGTAGGGCCCTGTGGGGTTCTGTATGGACCTGTAGGGTTCTGTAGGGGTCTGTAGGGTTCCGTAGGCACCTGCAGTGTTCTGTAGGAGCCCATAGGGTTTTAGTGAGGTTCCGTTGTGTTGCTAAGGGTCTTGTAGAGTGCTGTCGGGTCCTGGAGTATTCTGTAGGGTTCCAGAGGGGCTCGTAGGGTTCCGTCATAATCTGTAGGCTTCCCTAGGGGCCCGTAGAGTCCCATAGATTTCCGTAGGGGCCTGTAGGGTTGTGTAAGTGCCCGCAGGGGTTGGTAGGAGCTTGTAGGGTGCCATAAGTTTCCAGAGGGTTGTGTAGGGTTCCGTAGGGGCCGGTGGTGTTCCCTAGGGGCCTGTAGAGTCTCGTACGGTTCCGTAGGGGCCTGTAGGTTTCCATAAGCGCCCGCAGAGGTCTGAAGGGGCCCGTACTGTTCCGTAAGGATCCATAGGGCTCCGTAGAGCTTCGTAGGTTCCCTAGAGGCCTGTAGAGTACCGCAGGAGCCAGTAGTGTTCTGTAGGGGCCCGTAGGGTTCCTTCCATAGGGGCTGGCAGTGTTCCGTAGGGGCCTGTAGGGTTGAGTAAGTACCTGCAGGAGTCTGTAGGAATCCGTGGGATTGTGTAAGGTTCTGGAGGGTTCTGCAGGGTTCCGTAGGGGCCCGTAGAGTTCCGTAGTGGCTGGTAAAGTTCCGTAGGGCCCTGTACCGTTCCATAACTGCCTGCAAGGGTCTTTAGGCTTCCGTAGGGGCTGGTAGGGTTCCATAAAGTTCCGTGGGTTCCTGCAGAGTTCTGCAAGTGCCCGCAAGGGCCTGTAGGGGCCCACAGTGTTTCTGTCAGGTTCCGTAGAGTTCCGTAGGGGCCATAGGTTTCCATAGCGGCTGGTAGTATTCCGTAGGGGTCTGTAGGGTTCCGTAGGCACCTGCAGTGTTCTGTAGGAGCCCATAGGGTTTTAGTGAGGTTCCGTTGTGTTGCTAAGGGTCTTGTAGAGTGCTGTCGGGTCCTGGAGTATTCTGTAGGGTTCCAGAGGGGCTTGTAGGGTTCCGTCAAAATCTGTAGGCTTCCCTAGGGGCCCGTAGAGTCCCGTAGATTTCCGTAGGGGCCTGTAGGGTTGTGTAAGTGCCCGCAGGGGTTGGTAGGAGCTTGTAGGGTGCCATATGTTTCCAGAGGGTTGTGTAGGGTTCCGTAGAGGCCTGTGGTGTTCCCTAGGGGCCTGTAGAGTCTCGTACAGTTCCGTAGGGTCCTGTAGGTTTCCATAAGCGCCCGCAGAGGTCTGAAGGGGCCCGTACTGTTCCGTAAGGATCCATAGGGCTCCGTAGAGCTTCGTAGGTTCCCTAGAGGCCTGTAGAGTACCGCAGGAGCCAGTAGTGTTCTGTAGGGGTCTGTAAGGTTCCTTCCATAGGGGCTGGCAGTGTTCCGTAGGGGCCTCTAGGGTTGAGTAAGTGCCCGCAGGAGTCTGTAGGAATCTGTGGGATTGTGTAAGGTTCTGGAGGGTTCTGCAGGGTTCCGTAGGGGCCCGTAGAGTTCCGTAGTGGCTGGTAAAGTTCCGTAGGGCCCTGTACCGTTCCGTAACTGCCTGCAAGGGTCTTTAGGCTTCCGTAGGGGCTGGTAGGGTTCCATAAAGTTCCGTGGGTTCCTGCAGAGTTCTGCAAGTGCCCGCAAGGGCCTGTAGGGGCCCACAGTGTTTCTGTCAGGTTCCGTAGAGTTCCGTAGGGGCCATAGGTTTCCATAGCGGCTGGTAGTATTCCGTAGGGGTCTGTAGGGTTCCGTAGGCACCTGCAGTGTTCTGTAGGAGCCCATAGGGTTTTAGTGAGGTTCCGTTGTGTTGCTAAGGGTCTTGTAGAGTGCTGTCGGGTCCTGGAGTATTCTGTAGGGTTCCAGAGGGGCTTGTAGGGTTCCGTCAAAATCTGTAGGGTTCCCTAGGGGCCCGTAGAGTCCCGTAGATTTCCGTAGGGGCCTGTAGGGTTGTGTAAGTGCCCGCAGGGGTTGGTAGGAGCTTGTAGGGTGCCATAAGTTTCCAGAGGGTTGTGTAGGGTTCCGTAGGGGCCGGTGGTGTTCCCTAGGGGCCTGTAGAGTCTCGTACGGTTCCGTAGGGGCCTGTAGGTTTCCATAAGCGCCCGCAGAGGTCTGAAGGGGCCCGTACTGTTCCGTAAGGATCCATAGGGCTCCGTAGAGCTTCGTAGGTTCCCTAGAGGCCTGTAGAGTACCGCAGGAGCCAGTAGTGTTCTGTAGGGGCCCGTAGGGTTCCTCCCATAGGGGCTGGCAGTGTTCCGTAGGGGCCTCTAGGGTTGAGTAAGTACCTGCAGGAGTCTGTAGGAATCCGTGGGATTGTGTAAGGTTCTGGAGGGTTCTGCAGGGTTCCGTAGGGGCCCGTAGAGTTCCGTAGTGGCTGGTAAAGTTCCGTAGGGCCCTGTACCGTTCCATAACTGCCTGCAAGGGTCTTTAGGCTTCCGTAGGGGCTGGTAGGGTTCCATAAAGTTCCGTGGGTTCCTGCAGAGTTCTGCAAGTGCCCGCAAGGGCCTGTAGGGGCCCACAGTGTTTCTGTCAGGTTCCGTAGAGTTCCGTAGGGGCCATAGGTTTCCATAGCGGCTGGTAGTATTCCGTAGGGGTCTGTAGGGTTCCGTAGGCACCTGCAGTGTTCTGTAGGAGCCCATAGGGTTTTAGTGAGGTTCCGTTGTGTTGCTAAGGGTCTTGTAGAGTGCTGTCGGGTCCTGGAGTATTCTGTAGGGTTCCAGAGGGGCTTGTAGGGTTCCGTCAAAATCTGTAGGCTTCCCTAGGGGCCCGTAGAGTCCCGTAGATTTCCGTAGGGGCCTGTAGGGTTGTGTAAGTGCCTGCAGGGGTTGGTAGGAGCTTGTAGGGTGCCATATGTTTCCGGAGGGTTGTGTAGGGTTCCGTAGGGGCCTGTGGTGTTCCCTAGGGGCCTGTAGAGTCTCGTACAGTTCCGTAGGGTCCTGTAGGTTTCCATAAGCACCCGCAGAGGTCTGAAGGGGCCCGTACTGTTCCGTAAGGATCCATAGGGTTCCGTAGAGCTTCGTAGGTTCCCTAGAGGCCTCTGGAGTACTGCAGGAGCCAGTAGTGTTCTGTAGGGGCCCGTAGGGTTCCTTCCATAGGAGCTGGCAGTGTTCCGTAGGGTCCTCTAGGGTTGAGTAAGTGCCCGCAGGAGTCTGTAGGAATCCGTGGGATTCTGTAAGGTTCTGGAGGGTTCTGCAGGGGCCCGTAGGACCCGTAGGTTCCGTAGGGACCCGTAGAGTTCCGTAGTGGCTGGTAAAGTTCCGTAGGGCCCTGTGGGGTTCTGTATGGACCTGTAGGGTTCCGTAGGGGCCTGCAGTGTTCTGTAAGTGCCCATAGAGTCCCGTAGATTTCCGTAGGGACCTGTAGGGTTGTGTAAGTGCCCGCAGAAGTCTGTAGGAGTCTGTGGGATTCTGTAAGGTTCCGGAGGGTTCTGCAGGGTTCCGTAGGGACCCGTAGAGTTCCGTAGTGGCTGGTAAAGTTCCGTAGGGCCCTGTGGGGTTCTGTATGGACCTGTAGGGTTCCGTAGGGGCCTGCAGGGTTCCGTAAGTGCCCGCAGGTGTCTGTAGGGTTCCGTAGGGGTCTGTAGGGTTCCGTAGGCACCTGCAGTGTTCTGTAGGAGCCCATAGGGTTTTAGTGAGGTTCCGTTGTGTTGCTAAGGGTCTTGTAGAGTGCTGTCGGGTCCTGGAGTATTCTGTAGGGTTCCAGAGGGGCTGGTAGGGTTCCGTCGAAATCTGAAGGGTTCCCTAGGGGCCCATAGAGTCCCGTAGATTTCCGTAGGGGCCTGTAGGGTTGTGTAAGTGCCCGCAGGGGTTGGTAGGAGCTTGTAGGGTGCCATATGTTTCCGGAGGTTTGTGTAGGGTTCCGTAGGGGCCTGTAGAGTCTCGTACAGTTCCGTAGGGTCCTGTAGGTTTCCATAAGCACCCGCAGAGGTCTGAAGGGGCCCGTACTGTTCCGTAAGGATCCATAGGGTTCCGTAGAGCTTCGTAGGTTCCCTAGAGGCCTCTGGAGTACTGCAGGAGCCAGTAGTGTTCTGTAGGGGCCCGTAGGGTTCCTTCCATAGGAGCTGGCAGTGTTCCGTAGGGTCCTCTAGGGTTGAGTAAGTGCCCGCAGGAGTCTGTAGGAATCCGTGGGATTCTATAAGGTTCTGGAGGGTTCTGCAGGGTTCCGTAGGGGCCCGTAGAGTTCCATAGTGGCTGGTAAAGTTCCCTAGGGCCCTGTACCGTTCCGTAACTGCCTGCAAGGGTCTTTAGGCTTCCGTAGGGGGTGGTAGGGTTCCATAAAGTTCCGTGGGTTCCTGCAGAGTTCTGCAAGTGCCCGCAAGGGCCTGTAGGGGCCCACAGTGTTTCTGTCAGGTTCCGTAGAGTTCCGTAGGGGCCATATTTTTCTGTAGTGGCTGGTAGTATTCTGTAGGGGTCTGTAGGGTTCCGTAGGCACCTGCAGTGTTCTGTAGGAGCCCATAGGGTTTTAGTGAGGTTCCGTTGTGTTGCTAAGGGTCTTGTAGAGTGCTGTCGGGTCCTGGAGTATTCTGTAGGGTTCCAGAGGGCCTCGTAGGGTTCCATCGAAATCTATAGGGTTCCCTAGGGGCCCATAGAGTCCCGTAGATTTCCGTAGGGACCTGTAGGGTTGTGTAAGTGCCCGCAGAAGTCTGTAGGAGTCTGTGGGATTCTGTAAGGTTCCGGAGGGTTCTGCAGGGTTCCGTAGGGACCCGTAGAGTTCCGTAGTGGCTGGTAAAGTTCCGTAGGGCCCTGTGGGGTTCTGTATGGACCTGTAGGGTTCCGTAGGGGCCTGCAGGGTTCCGTAAGTGCCCGCAGGTGTCTGTAGGGTTCCGTAGGGGTCTGTAGGGTTCCGTAGGCACCTACAGTGTTCTGTAGGAGCCCATAGGGTTTTAGTGAGGTTCCGTTGTGTTGCTAAGGGTCTTGTAGAGTGCTGTCGGGTCCTGGAGTATTCTGTAGGGTTCCAGAGGGCCTCGTAGGGTTCCATCGAAATCTATAGGGTTCCCTAGGGGCCCATAGAGTCCCGTAGATTTCCGTAGGGACCTGTAGGGTTGTGTAAGTGCCCGCAGAAGTCTGTAGGAGTCTGTGGGATTCTGTAAGGTTCCGGAGGGTTCTGCAGGGTTCCGTAGGGGCCCGTAGAGTTCCGTAGTGGCTGGTAAAGTTCCGTAGGGCCCTGTGGGGTTCTGTATGGACCTGTAGGGTTCCGTAGGGGCCTCCAGGGTTCCGTAAGTGCCCGCAGGTGTCTGTAGGGTTCCGTAGGGGTCTGTAGGGTTCCGTAGGCACCTGCAGTGTTCTGTAGGAGCCCATAGGGTTTTAGTGAGGTTCCGTTGTGTTGCTAAGGGTCTTGTAGAGTGCTGTCGGGTCCTGGAGTATTCTGTAGGGTTCCAGAGGGCCTCGTAGGGTTCCGTCGAAATCTATAGGGTTCCCTAGGGGCCCATAGAGTCCCGTAGATTTCCGTAGGGACCTGTAGGGTTGTGTAAGTGCCCGCAGAAGTCTGTAGGAGTCTGTGGGATTCTGTAAGGTTCCGGAGGGTTCTGCAGGGTTCCGTAGGGACCCGTAGAGTTCCGTAGTGGCTGGTAAAGTTCCGTAGGGCCCTGTGGGGTTCTGTATGGACCTGTAGGGTTCCGTAGGGGCCTGCAGTGTTCTGTAAGTGCCCGTAGGTGGCTGTACGGGTCTGTAGGGTTCCGTAGGCACCTGCAGTGTTCTGTAGGAGCCCATAGGGTTTTAGTGAGGTTCCGTTGTGTTGCTAAGGGTCTTGTAGAGTGCTGTCGGGTCCTGGAGTATTCTGTAGGGTTCCAGAGGGCCTCGTAGGGTTCCATCGAAATCTATAGGGTTCCCTAGGGGCCCATAGAGTCCCGTAGATTTCCGTAGGGGCCTGTAGGGTTGTGTAAGTGCCTGCAGAAGTCTGTAGGAGTCTGTGGGATTCTGTAAGGTTCCGGAGGGTTCTGCAGGGTTCCGTAGGGACCCGTAGAGTTCCGTAGTGGCTGGTAAATTTCCGTAGGGCCCTGTGGGGTTCTGTATGGACCTGTAGGGTTCCGTAGGGGCCTGCAGGGTTCCGTAAGTGCCCGCAGGTGTCTGTAGGGTTCCGTAGGGGTCTGTAGGGTTCCGTAGGCACCTGCAGTGTTCTGTAGGAGCCCATAGGGTTTTAGTGAGGTTCCGTTGTGTTGCTAAGGGTCTTGTAGAGTGCTGTCGGGTCCTGGAGTATTCTGTAGGGTTCCAGAGGGGCTGGTAGGGTTCCGTCGAAATCTGAAGGGTTCCCTAGGGGCCCATAGAGTCCCGTAGATTTCCGTAGGGGCCTGTACGGTTGTGTAAGTGCCCGCAGGGGTTGGTAGGAGCTTGTAGGGTGCCATATGTTTCCGGAGGGTTGTGTAGGGTTCCGTAGGGGCCTGTGGTGTTCCCTAGGGGCCTGTAGAGTCTCGTACAGTTCCGTAGGGTCCTGTAGGTTTCCATAAGCACCCGCAGAGGTCTGAAGGGGCCCGTACTGTTCCGTAAGGATCCATAGGGTTCCGTAGAGCTTCGTAGGTTCCCTAGAGGCCTCTGGAGTACTGCAGGAGCCAGTAGTGTTCTGTAGGGGCCCGTAGGGTTCCTTCCATAGGAGCTGGCAGTGTTCCGTAGGGTCCTCTAGGGTTGAGTAAGTGCCCGCAGGAGTCTGTAGGAATCCGTGGGATTCTGTAAGGTTCCGGAGGGTTCTGCAGGGTTCCGTAGGGGCCCGTAGAGTTCCATAGTGGCTGGTAAAGTTCCCTAGGGCCCTGTACCGTTCCGTAACTGCCTGCAAGGGTCTTTAGGCTTCCGTAGGGGCTGGTAGGGTTCCATAAAGTTCCGTGGGTTCCTGCAGAGTTCTGCAAGTGCCCGCAAGGGCCTGTAGGGGCCCACAGTGTTTCTGTCAGGTTCCGTAGAGTTCCGTAGGGGCCATATTTTTCTGTAGTGGCTGGTAGTATTCTGTAGGGGTCTGTAGGGTTCCGTAGGCGCCTGCAGTGTTCTGTAGGAGCCCATAGGGTTTTAGTGAGGTTCCGTTGTGTTGCTAAGGGTCTTGTAGAGTGCTGTCGGGTCCTGGAGTATTCTGTAGGGTTCCAGAGGGCCTCGTAGGGTTCCATCGAAATCTATAGGGTTCCCTAGGGGGCCCATAGAGTCCCGTAGATTGCCGTAGGGACCTGTAGGGTTGTGTAAGTGCCCGCAGAAGTCTGTAGGAGTCTGTGGGATTCTGTAAGGTTCCGGAGGGTTCTGCAGGGTTCCGTAGGGACCCGTAGAGTTCCGTAGTGGCTGGTAAAGTTCCGTAGGGCCCTGTGGGGTTCTGTATGGACCTGTAGGGTTCCGTAGGGGCCTGCAGTGTTCCGTAAGTGCCCGCAGGTGTCTGTAGGGTTCCGTAGGGGTCTGTAGGGTTCCGTAGGCACCTGCAGTGTTCTGTAGGAGCCCATAGGGTTTTAGTGAGGTTCCGTTGTGTTGCTAAGGGTCTTGTAGAGTGCTGTCGGGTCCTGGAGTATTCTGTAGGGTTCCAGAGGGCCTCGTAGGGTTCCATCGAAATCTATAGGGTTCCCTAGGGGCCCATAGAGTCCCGTAGATTTCCGTAGGGACCTGTAGGGTTGTGTAAGTGCCCGCAGAAGTCTGTAGGAGTCTGTGGGATTCTGTAAGGTTCCGGAGGGTTCTGCAGGGTTCCGTAGGGACCCGTAGAGTTCCGTAGTGGCTGGTAAAGTTCCGTAGGGCCCTGTGGGGTTCTGTATGGACCTGTAGGGTTCCGTAGGGGCCTGCAGGGTTCCGTAAGTGCCCGCAGGTGTCTGTAGGGTTCCGTAGGGGTCTGTAGGGTTCCGTAGGCACCTGCAGTGTTCTGTAGGAGCCCATAGGGTTTTAGTGAGGTTCCGTTGTGTTGCTAAGGGTCTTGTAGAGTGCTGTCGGGTCCTGGAGTATTCTGTAGGGTTCCAGAGGGGCTGGTAGGGTTCCGTCGAAATCTGAAGGGTTCCCTAGGGGCCCGTAGAGTCCCGTAGATTTCCGTAGGGGCCTGTAGGGTTGTGTAAGTGCCCGCAGGGGTTGGTAGGAGCTTGTAGGGTGCCATATGTTTCCGGAGGGTTGTGTAGGGTTCCGTAGGGGCCTGTGGTGTTCCCTAGGGGCCTGTAGAGTCTCGTACAGTTCCGTAGGGTCCTGTAGGTTTCCATAAGCACCCGCAGAGGTCTGAAGGGGCCCGTACTGTTCCGTAAGGATCCATAGGGTTCCGTAGAGCTTCGTAGGTTCCCTAGAGGCCTCTGGAGTACTGCAGGAGCCAGTAGTGTTCTGTAGGGGCCCGTAGGGTTCCTTCCATAGGAGCTGGCAGTGTTCCGTAGGGTCCTCTAGGGTTGAGTAAGTGCCCGCAGGAGTCTGTAGGAATCCGTGGGATTCTGTAAGGTTCTGGAGGGTTCTGCAGGGTTCCGTAGGGGCCCGTAGAGTTCCATAGTGGCTGGTAAAGTTCCCTAGGGCCCTGTACCGTTCCGTAACTGCCTGCAAGGGTCTTTAGGCTTCCGTAGGGGCTGGTAGGGTTCCATAAAGTTCCGTGGGTTCCTGCAGAGTTCTGCAAGTGCCCGCAAGGGCCTGTAGGGGCCCACAGTGTTTCTGTCAGGTTCCGTAGAGTTCCGTAGGGGCCATATTTTTCTGTAGTGGCTGGTAGTATTCTGTAGGGTCTGTAGGGTTCCGTAGGCGCCTGCAGTGTTCTGTAGGAGCCCATAGGGTTTTAGTGAGGTTCCGTTGTGTTGCTAAGGGTCTTGTAGAGTGCTGTCGGGTCCTGGAGTATTCTGTAGGGTTCCAGAGGGCCTCGTAGGGTTCCATCGAAATCTATAGGGTTCCCTAGGGGCCCATAGAGTCCCGTAGATTTCCGTAGGGACCTGTAGGGTTGTGTAAGTGCCCGCAGAAGTCTGTAGGAGTCTGTGGGATTCTGTAAGGTTCCGGAGGGTTCTGCAGGGTTCCGTAGGGACCCGTAGAGTTCCGTAGTGGCTGGTAAAGTTCCGTAGGGCCCTGTGGGGTTCTGTATGGACCTGTAGGGTTCCGTAGGGGCCTGCAGGGTTCCGTAAGTGCCCGCAGGTGTCTGTAGGGTTCCGTAGGGGTCTGTAGGGTTCCGTAGGCACCTGCAGTGTTCTGTAGGAGCCCATAGGGTTTTAGTGAGGTTCCGTTGTGTTGCTAAGGGTCTTGTAGAGTGCTGTCGGGTCCTGGAGTATTCTGTAGGGTTCCAGAGGGCCTCGTAGGGTTCCATCGAAATCTATAGGGTTCCCTAGGGGCCCATAGAGTCCCGTAGATTTCCGTAGGGACCTGTAGGGTTGTGTAAGTGCCCGCAGAAGTCTGTAGGAGTCGGTGGGATTCTGTAAGGTTCCGGAGGTTTCTGCAGGGTTCCGTAGGGACCCGTAGAGTTCCGTAGTGGCTGGTAAAGTTCCGTAGGGCCCTGTGGGGTTCTGTATGGACCTGTAGGGTTCCGTAGGGGCCTGCAGGGTTCCGTAAGTGCCCGCAGGTGTCTGTAGGGTTCCGTAGGGATCTGTAGGGTTCCGTAGGCACCTGCAGTGTTCTGTAGGAGCCCATAGGGTTTTAGTGAGGTTCCGTTGTGTTGCTAAGGGTCTTGTAGAGTGCTGTCGGGTCCTGGAGTATTCTGTAGGGTTCCAGAGGGGCTGGTAGGGTTCCGTCGAAATCTGAAGGGTTCCCTAGGGGCCCGTAGAGTCCCGTAGATTTCCGTAGGGGCCTGTAGGGTTGTGTAAGTGCCCGCATGGGTTGGTAGGAGCTTGTAGGGTGCCATATGTTTCCGGAGGGTTGTGTAGGGTTCCGTAGGGGCCTGTGGTGTTCCCTAGGGGCCTGTAGAGTCTCGTACAGTTCCGTAGGGTCCTGTAGGTTTCCATAAGCACCCGCAGAGGTCTGAAGGGGCCCGTACTGTTCCGTAAGGATCCATAGGGTTCCGTAGAGCTTCGTAGGTTCCCTAGAGGCCTCTGGAGTACTGCAGGAGCCAGTAGTGTTCTGTAGGGGCCCGTAGGGTTCCTTCCATAGGAGCTGGCAGTGTTCCGTAGGGTCCTCTAGGGTTGAGTAAGTGCCCGCAGGAGTCTGTAGGAATCCGTGGGATTCTGTAAGGTTCTGGAGGGTTCTGCAGGGTTCCGTAGGGGCCCGTAGAGTTCCATAGTGGCTGGTAAAGTTCCCTAGGGCCCTGTACCGTTCCGTAACTGCCTGCAAGGGTCTTTAGGCTTCCGTAGGGGCTGGTAGGGTTCCATAAAGTTCCGTGGGTTCCTGCAGAGTTCTGCAAGTGCCCGCAAGGGCCTGTAGGGGCCCACAGTGTTTCTGTCAGGTTCCGTAGAGTTCCGTAGGGGCCATATTTTTCTGTAGTGGCTGTTAGTATTCTGTAGGGGTCTGTAGGGTTCCGTAGGCGCCTGCAGTGTTCTGTAGGAGCCCATAGGGTTTTAGTGAGGTTCCGTTGTGTTGCTAAGGGTCTTGTAGAGTGCTGTCGGGTCCTGGAGTATTCTGTAGGGTTCCAGAGGGCCTCGTAGGGTTCCATCGAAATCTATAGGGTTCCCTAGGGGCCCATAGAGTCCCGTAGATTGCCGTAGGGAACTGTAGGGTTGTGTAAGTGCCCACAGAAGTCTGTAGGAGTCTGTGGGATTCTGTAAGGTTCCGGAGGGTTCTGCAGGGTTCCGTAGGGACCCGTAGAGTTCCGTAGTGGCTGGTAAAGTTCCGTAGGGCCCTGTGGGGTTCTGTATGGACCTGTAGGGTTCCGTAGGGGCCTGCAGGGTTCCGTAAGTGCCCGCAGGTGTCTGTAGGGTTCCGTAGGGGTCTGTAGGGTTCCGTAGGCACCTGCAGTGTTCTGTAGGAGCCCATAGGGTTTTAGTGAGGTTCCGTTGTGTTGCTAAGGGTCTTGTAGAGTGCTGTCGGGTCCTGGAGTATTCTGTAGGGTTCCAGAGGGCCTCGTAGGGTTCCATCGAAATCTATAGGGTTCCCTAGGGGCCCATAGAGTCCCGTAGATTTCCGTAGGGACCTGTAGGGTTGTGTAAGTGCCCGCAGAAGTCTGTAGGAGTCTATGGGATTCTGTAAGGTTCCGGAGGGTTCTGCAGGGTTCCGTAGGGACCCGTAGAGTTCCGTAGTGGCTGGTAAAGTTCCGTAGGGCCCTGTGGGGTTCTGTATGGACCTGTAGGGTTCCGTAGGGGCCTGCAGGGTTCCGTAAGTGCCCGCAGGTGTCTGTAGGGTTCCGTAGGGGTCTGTAGGGTTCCGTAGGCACCTGCAGTGTTCTGTAGGAGCCCATAGGGTTTTAGTGAGGTTCCGTTGTGTTGCTAAGGGTCTTGTAGAGTGCTGTCGGGTCCTGGAGTATTCTGTAGGGTTCCAGAGGGGCTGGTAGGGTTCCGTCGAAATCTGAAGGGTTCCCTAGGGGCCCGTAGAGTCCCGTAGATTTCCGTAGGGGCCTGTAGGGTTGTGTAAGTGCCCGCAGGGGTTGGTAGGAGCTTGTAGGGTGCCATATGTTTCCGGAGGGTTGTGTAGGGTTCCATAGGGGCCTGTGGTGTTCCCTAGGGGCCTGTAGAGTCTCGTACAGTTCCGTAGGGTCCTGTAGGTTTCCATAAGCGCCCGCAGAGGTCTGAAGGGGCCCGTACTGTTCCGTAAGGATCCATAGGGTTCCGTAGAGCTTCGTAGGTTCCCTAGAGGCCTCTGGAGTACCGCAGGAGCCAGTAGTGTTCCGTAGGGTCCTCTAGGGTTGAGTAAGTGCCCGCAGGAGTCTGTAGGAATCCGTGGGATTCTGTAAGGTTCTGGAGGGTTCTGCAGGGTTCCGTAGGGGCCCGTAGAGTTCCGTAGTGGCTGGTAAAGTTCCCTAGGGCCCTGTACCATTCCGTAACTGCCTGCAATGGTCTTTAGGCTTCCGTAGGGGCTGGTAGGGTTCCATAAAGTTCCGTGGGTTCCTGCAGAGTTCTGCAAGTGCCCGCAAGGGCCTGTAGGGGCCCACAGTGTTTCTGTCAGGTTCCGTAGAGTTCCGTAGGGGCCATATTTTTCTGTAGTGGCTGGTAGTATTCTGTAGGGGTCTGTAGGGTTCCGTAGGCACCTCCAGTGTTCAGTAGGAGCCCATAGGGTTTTAGTGAGGTTCCGTTGTGTTGCTAAGGGTCTTGTAGAGTGCTGTCGGGTCCTGGAGTATTCTGTAGGGTTCCAGAGGGGCTGGTAGGGTTCCGTCGAAATCTGAAGGGTTTCCCTAGGGGCCCATAGAGTCCCGTAGATTTCCGTAGGGACCTGTAGGGTTGTGTAAGTGCCCGCAGAAGTCTGTAGGAGTCTGTGGGATTCTGTAAGGTTCCGGAGGGTTCTGCAGGGTTCCGTAGGGACCCGTAGAGTTCCGTAGTGGCTGGTAAAGTTCCGTAGGGCCCTGTGGGGTTCTGTATGGACCTGTAGGGTTCCGTAGGGGCCTGCAGGGTTCCGTAAGTGCCCGCAGGTGTCTGTAGGGTTCCGTAGGGGTCTGTAGGGTTCCGTAGGCACCTGCAGTGTTCTGTAGGAGCCCATAGGGTTTTAGTGAGGTTCCGTTGTGTTGCTAAGGGTCTTGTAGAGTGCTGTCGGGTCCTGGAGTATTCTGTAGGGTTCCAGAGGGCCTCGTAGGGTTCCATCGAAATCTATAGGGTTCCCTAGGGTCCCATAGAGTCCCGTAGATTTCCTTAGGGACCTGTAGGGTTGTGTAAGTGCCCACAGAAGTCTGTAGGAGTCTGTGGGATTCTGTAAGGTTCCGGAGGGTTCTGCAGGGTTCCGTAGGGACCCGTAGAGTTCCGTAGTGGCTGGTAAAGTTCCGTAGGGCCCTGTGGGGTTCTGTATGGACCTGTAGGGTTCCGTAGGGGCCTGCAGGGTTCCGTAAGTGCCCGCAGGTGTCTGTAGGGTTCCGTAGGGGTCTGTAGGGTTCCGTAGGCACCTGCAGTGTTCTGTAGGAGCCCATAGGGTTTTAGTGAGGTTCCGTTGTGTTGCTAAGGGTCTTGTAGAGTGCTGTCGGGTCCTGGAGTATTCTGTAGGGTTCCAGAGGGCCTTGTAGGGTTCCGTCGAAATCTGAAGGGTTCCCTAGGGGCCCATAGAGTCCCGTAGATTTCTGTAGGGGCCTGTAGGGTTGTGTAAGTGCCCGCAGGGGTTGGTAGGAGCTTGTAGGGTGCCATATGTTTCCGGAGGGTTGTGTAGGGTTCCGTAGGGGCCTGTGGTGTTCCCTAGGGGCCTGTAGAGTCTCGTACAGTTCCGTAGGGTCCTGTAGGTTTCCATAAGCACCCGCAGAGGTCTGAAGGGGCCCGTACTGTTCCGTAAGGATCCATAGGGTTCCGTAGAGCTTCGTAGGTTCCCTAGAGGCCTCTGGAGTACTGCAGGAGCCAGTAGTGTTCTGTAGGGGCCCGTAGGGTTCCTTCCATAGGAGCTGGCAGTGTTCCGTAGGGTCCTCTAGGGTTGAGTAAGTGCCCGCAGGAGTCTGTAGGAATCCGTGGGATTCTCTAAGGTTCTGGAGGGTTCTGCAGGGTTCCGTAGGGGCCCGTAGAGTTCCATAGTGGCTGGTAAAGTTCCCTAGGGCCCTGTACCGTTCCGTAACTGCCTGCAAGGGTCTTTAGGCTTCCGTAGGGGCTGGTAGGGTTCCATAAAGTTCCGTGGGTTCCTGCAGAGTTCTGCAAGTGCCCGCAAGGGCCTGTAGGGGCCCACAGTGTTTCTGTCAGGTTCCGTAGAGTTCCGTAGGGGCCATATTTTTCTGTAGTGGCTGGTAATATTCTGTAGGGGTCTGTAGGGTTCCGTAGGCGCCTGCAGTGTTCTGTAGGAGCCCATAGGGTTTTAGTGAGGTTCCGTTGTGTTGCTAAGGGTCTTGTAGAGTGCTGTCGGGTCCTGGAGTATTCTGTAGGGTTCCAGAGGGCCTCGTAGGGTTCCATCGAAATCTATAGGGTTCCCTAGGGGCCCATAGAGTCCCGTAGATTGCCGTAGGGACCTGTAGGGTTGTGTAAGTGCCCGCAGAAGTCTGTAGGAGTCTGTGGGATTCTGTAAGGTTCCGGAGGGTTCTGCAGGGTTCCGTAGGGACCCGTAGAGTTCCGTAGTGGCTGGTAAAGTTCCGTAGGGCCCTGTGGGGTTCTGTATGGACCTGTAGGGTTCCGTAGGGGCCTGCAGGGTTCCGTAAGTGCCCGCAGGTGTCTGTAGGGTTCCGTAGGGGTCTGTAGGGTTCCGTAGGCACCTGCAGTGTTCTGTAGGAGCCCATAGGGTTTTAGTGAGGTTCCGTTGTGTTGCTAAGGGTCTTGTAGAGTGCTGTCGGGTCCTGGAGTATTCTGTAGGGTTCCAGAGGGCCTCGTAGGGTTCCATCGAAATCTATAGGGTTCCCTAGGGGCCCATAGAGTCCCGTAGATTGCCGTAGGGACCTGTAGGGTTGTGTAAGTGCCCGCAGAAGTCTGTAGGAGTCTGTGGGATTCTGTAAGGTTCCGGAGGGTTCTGCAGGGTTCCGTAGGGACCCGTAGAGTTCCGTAGTGGCTGGTAAAGTTCCGTAGGGCCCTGTGGGGTTCTGTATGGACCTGTAGGGTTCCGTAGGGGCCTGCAGGGTTCCGTAAGTGCCCGCAGGTGTCTGTAGGGTTCCGTAGGGGTCTGTAGGGTTCCGTAGGCACCTGCAGTGTTCTGTAGGAGCCCATAGGGTTTTAGTGAGGTTCCGTTGTGTTGCTAAGGGTCTTGTAGAGTGCTGTCGGGTCCTGGAGTATTCTGTAGGGTTCCAGAGGGGCTGGTAGGGTTCCGTCGAAATCTGAAGGGTTCCCTAGGGGCCCGTAGAGTCCCGTAGATTTCCGTAGGGGCCTGTAGGGTTGTGTAAGTGCCCGCAGGGGTTGGTAGGAGCTTGTAGGGTGCCATATGTTTCCGGAGGGTTGTGTAGGGTTCCGTAGGGGCCTGTGGTGTTCCCTAGGGGCCTGTAGAGTCTCGTACAGTTCCGTAGAGTCCTGTAGGTTTCCATAAGCGCCCGCAGAGGTCTGAAGGGGCCCGTACTGTTCCGTAAGGATCCATAGGGTTCCGTAGAGCTTCGTAGGTTCCCTAGAGGCCTCTGGAGTACCGCAGGAGCCAGTAGTGTTCCGTAGGGTCCTCTAGGGTTGAGTAAGTGCCCGCAGGAGTCTGTAGGAATCCGTGGGATTCTGTAAGGTTCTGGAGGGTTCTGCAGGGTTCCGTAGGGGCCCGTAGAGTTCCGTAGTGGCTGGTAAAGTTCCCTAGGGCCCTGTACCGTTCCGTAACTGCCTGCAAGGGTCTTTAGGCTTCCGTAGGGGCTGGTAGGGTTCCATAAAGTTCCGTGGGTTCCTGCAGAGTTCTGCAAGTGCCCGCAAGGGCCTGTAAGGGCCCACAGTGTTTCTGTCAGGTTCCGTAGAGTTCCGTAGGGGCCATATTTTTCTGTAGTGGCTGGTAGTATTCTGTAGGGGTCTGTAGGGTTCCGTAGGCACCTCCAGTGTTCAGTAGGAACCCATAGGGTTTTAGTGAGGTTCCGTTGTGTTGCTAAGGGTCTTGTAGAGTCCTGTCGGGTCCTGGAGTATTCTGTAGGGTTCCAGAGGGGCTGGTAGGGTTCTGTCGAAACCTGAAGGGTTTCCCTAGGGGCCCATAGAGTCCCGTAGATTTCCGTAGGGACCTGTAGGGTTGTGTAAGTGCCCGCAGAAGTCTGTAGGAGTCTGTGGGATTCTGTAAGGTTCCAGAGGGTTCTGCAGGGTTCCGTAGGGACCCGTAGAGTTCCGTAGTGGCTGGTAAAGTTCCGTAGGGCCCTGTGGGGTTCTGTATGGACCTGTAGGGTTCCGTAGGGGCCTGCAGGGTTCCGTAAGTGCCCGCAGGTGTCTGTAGGGTTCCGTAGGGGTCTGTAGGGTTCCGTAGGCACCTGCAGTGTTCTGTAGGAGCCCATAGGGTTTTAGTGAGGTTCCGTTGTGTTGCTAAGGGTCTTGTAGAGTGCTGTCGGGTCCTGGAGTATTCTGTAGGGTTCCAGAGGGGCTCATAGGGTTCCGTCGAAATCTGAAGGGTTCCCTAGGGGCCCGTAGAGTCCCGTAGATTTCCGTAGGGGCCTGTAGGGTTGTGTAAGTGCCCGCAGGGGTTGGTAGGAGCTTGTAGGGTGCCATATGTTTCCGGAGGGTTGTGTAGGGTTCCGTAGGGGCCTGTGGTGTTCCCTAGGGGCCTGTAGAGTCTCGTACAGTTCCGTAGAGTCCTGTAGGTTTCCATAAGCGCCCGCAGAGGTCTGAAGGGGCCCGTACTGTTCCGTAAGGATCCATAGGGTTCCGTAGAGCTTCGTAGGTTCCCTAGAGGCCTCTGGAGTACCGCAGGAGCCAGTAGTGTTCCGTAGGGTCCTCTAGGGTTGAGTAAGTGCCCGCAGGAGTCTGTAGGAATCCGTGGGATTCTCTAAGGTTCTGGAGGGTTCTGCAGGGTTCCGTAGGGGCCCGTAGAGTTCCGTAGTGGCTGGTAAAGTTCCCTAGGGCCCTGTACCGTTCCGTAACTGCCTGCAAGGGTCTTTAGGCTTCCGTAGGGGCTGGTAGGGTTCCATAAAGTTCCGTGGGTTCCTGCAGAGTTCTGCAAGTGCCCGCAAGGGCCTGTAGGGGCCCACAGTGTTTCTGTCAGGTTCCGTAGAGTTCCGTAGGGGCCATATTTTTCTGTAGTGGCTGGTAGTATTCTGTAGGGGTCTGTAGGGTTCCGTAGGCGCCTGCAGTGTTCTGTAGGAGCCCATAGGGTTTTAGTGAGGTTCCGTTGTGTTGCTAAGGGTCTTGTAGAGTGCTGTCGGGTCCTGGAGTATTCTGTAGGGTTCCAGAGGGGCTGGTAGGGTTCCGTTGAAATCTGAAGGGTTTCCCTAGGGGCCCATAGAGTCCCGTAGATTTCCGTAGGGACCTGTAGGGTTGTGTAAGTGCCCGCAGAAGTCTGTAGGAGTCTGTGGGATTCTGTAAGGTTCTGGAGGGTTCTGCAGGGTTCCGTAGGGACCCGTAGAGTTCCGTAGTGGCTGGTAAAGTTCCGTAGGGCCCTGTGGGGTTCTGTATGGACCTGTAGGGTTCCGTAGGGGCCTGCAGGGTTCCGTAAGTGCCCGCAGGTGTCTGTAGGGTTCTGTAGGGGTCTGTAGGGTTCCGTAGGCACCTGCAGTGTTCTGTAGGAGCCCATAGGGTTTTAGTGAGGTTCCGTTGTGTTGCTAAGGGTCTTGTAGAGTGCTGTCGGGTCCTGGAGTATTCTGTAGGGTTCCAGAGGGCCTCGTAGGGTTCCGTCGAAATCTATAGGGTTCCCTAGGGGCCCATAGAGTCCCGTAGATTTCCGTAGGGACCTGTAGGGTTGTGTAAGTGCCCGCAGAAGTCTGTAGGAGTCTGTGGGATTCTGTAAGGTTCCGGAGGGTTCTGCAGGGTTCCGTAGGGACCCGTAGAGTTCCGTAGTGGCTGGTAAAGTTCCGTAGGGCCCTGTGGGGTTCTGTATGGACCTGTAGGGTTCCGTAGGGGCCTGCAGGGTTCCGTAAGTGCCCGCAGGTGTCTGTAGGGTTCCGTAGGGGTCTGTAGGGTTCCGTAGGCACCTGCAGTGTTCTGTAGGAGCCCATAGGGTTTTAGTGAGGTTCCGTTGTGTTGCTAAGGGTCTTGTAGAGTGCTGTCGGGTCCTGGAGTATTCTGTAGGGTTCCAGAGGGGCTGGTAGGGTTCCGTCGAAATCTGAAGGGTTCCCTAGGGGCCCGTAGAGTCCCGTAGATTTCCGTAGGGGCCTGTAGGGTTGTGTAAGTGCCCGCAGGGGTTGGTAGGAGCTTGTAGGGTGCCATATGTTTCCGGAGGGTTGTGTAGGGTTCCGTAGGGGCCTGTGGTGTTCCCTAGGGGCCTGTAGAGTCTCGTACAGTTCCGTAGAGTCCTGTAGGTTTCCATAAGCGCCCGCAGAGGTCTGAAGGGGCCCGTACTGTTCCGTAAGGATCCATAGGGTTCCGTAGAGCTTCGTAGGTTCCCTAGAGGCCTCTGGAGTACCGCAGGAGCCAGTAGTGTTCCGTAGGGTCCTCTAGGGTTGAGTAAGTGCCCGCAGGAGTCTGTAGGAATCCGTGGGATTCTCTAAGGTTCTGGAGGGTTCTGCAGGGTTCCGTAGGGGCCCGTAGAGTTCCGTAGTGGCTGGTAAAGTTCCCTAGGGCCCTGTACCGTTCCGTAACTGCCTGCAAGGGTCTTTAGGCTTCCGTAGGGGCTGGTAGGGTTCCATAAAGTTCCGTGGGTTCCTGCAGAGTTCTGCAAGTGCCCGCAAGGGCCTGTAGGGGCCCACAGTGTTTCTGTCAGGTTCCGTAGAGTTCCGTAGGGGCCATATTTTTCTGTAGTGGCTGTTAGTATTCTGTAGGGGTCTGTAGGGTTCCGTAGGCGCCTGCAGTGTTCTGTAGGAGCCCATAGGGTTTTAGTGAGGTTCCGTTGTGTTGCTAAGGGTCTTGTAGAGTGCTGTCGGGTCCTGGAGTATTCTGTAGGGTTCCAGAGGGGCTGGTAGGGTTCTGTCGAAACCTGAAGGGTTTCCCTAGGGGCCCATAGAGTCCCGTAGATTTCCGTAGGGACCTGTAGGGTTGTGTAAGTGCCCGCAGAAGTCTGTAGGAGTCTGTGGGATTCTGTAAGGTTCCAGAGGGTTCTGCAGGGTTCCGTAGGGACCCGTAGAGTTCCGTAGTGGCTGGTAAAGTTCCGTAGGGCCCTGTGGGGTTCTGTATGGACCTGTAGGGTTCCGTAGGGGCCTGCAGGGTTCCGTAAGTGCCCGCAGGTGTCTGTAGGGTTCCGTAGGGGTCTGTAGGGTTCCGTAGGCACCTGCAGTGTTCTGTAGGAGCCCATAGGGTTTTAGTGAGGTTCCGTTGTGTTGCTAAGGGTCTTGTAGAGTGCTGTCGGGTCCTGGAGTATTCTGTAGGGTTCCAGAGGGGCTCATAGGGTTCCGTCGAAATCTGAAGGGTTCCCTAGGGGCCCGTAGAGTCCCGTAGATTTCCGTAGGGGCCTGTAGGGTTGTGTAAGTGCCCGCAGGGGTTGGTAGGAGCTTGTAGGGTGCCATATGTTTCCGGAGGGTTGTGTAGGGTTCCGTAGGGGCCTGTGGTGTTCCCTAGGGGCCTGTAGAGTCTCGTACAGTTCCGTAGAGTCCTGTAGGTTTCCATAAGCGCCCGCAGAGGTCTGAAGGGGCCCGTACTGTTCCGTAAGGATCCATAGGGTTCCGTAGAGCTTCGTAGGTTCCCTAGAGGCCTCTGGAGTACCGCAGGAGCCAGTAGTGTTCCGTAGGGTCCTCTAGGGTTGAGTAAGTGCCCGCAGGAGTCTGTAGGAATCCGTGGGATTCTCTAAGGTTCTGGAGGGTTCTGCAGGGTTCCGTAGGGGCCCGTAGAGTTCCGTAGTGGCTGGTAAAGTTCCCTAGGGCCCTGTACCGTTCCGTAACTGCCTGCAAGGGTCTTTAGGCTTCCGTAGGGGCTGGTAGGGTTCCATAAAGTTCCGTGGGTTCCTGCAGAGTTCTGCAAGTGCCCGCAAGGGCCTGTAGGGGCCCACAGTGTTTCTGTCAGGTTCCGTAGAGTTCCGTAGGGGCCATATTTTTCTGTAGTGGCTGGTAGTATTCTGTAGGGGTCTGTAGGGTTCCGTAGGCGCCTGCAGTGTTCTGTAGGAGCCCATAGGGTTTTAGTGAGGTTCCGTTGTGTTGCTAAGGGTCTTGTAGAGTGCTGTCGGGTCCTGGAGTATTCTGTAGGGTTCCAGAGGGGCTGGTAGGGTTCCGTCGAAATCTGAAGGGTTTCCCTAGGGGCCCATAGAGTCCCGTAGATTTCCGTAGGGACCTGTAGGGTTGTGTAAGTGCCCGCAGAAGTCTGTAGGAGTCTGTGGGATTCTGTAAGGTTCTGGAGGGTTCTGCAGGGTTCCGTAGGGACCCGTAGAGTTCCGTAGTGGCTGGTAAAGTTCCGTAGGGCCCTGTGGGGTTCTGTATGGACCTGTAGGGTTCCGTAGGGGCCTGCAGGGTTCCGTAAGTGCCCGCAGGTGTCTGTAGGGTTCTGTAGGGGTCTGTAGGGTTCCGTAGGCACCTGCAGTGTTCTGTAGGAGCCCATAGGGTTTTAGTGAGGTTCCGTTGTGTTGCTAAGGGTCTTGTAGAGTGCTGTCGTGTCCTGGAGTATTCTGTAGGGTTCCAGAGGGCCTCGTAGGGTTCCATCGAAATCTATAGGGTTCCCTAGGGGCCCATAGAGTCCCGTAGATTTCCGTAGGGACCTGTAGGGTTGTGTAAGTGCCCGCAGAAGTCTGTAGGAGTCTGTGGGATTCTGTAAGGTTCCGGAGGGTTCTGCAGGGTTCCGTAGGGACCCGTAGAGTTCCGTAGTGGCTGGTAAAGTTCCGTAGGGCCCTGTGGGGTTCTGTATGGACCTGTAGGGTTCCGTAGGGGCCTGCAGGGTTCCGTAAGTGCCCGCAGGTGTCTGTAGGGTTCCGTAGGGGTCTGTAGGGTTCCGTAGGCACCTGCAGTGTTCTGTAGGAGCCCATAGGGTTTTAGTGAGGTTCCGTTGTGTTGCTAAGGGTCTTGTAGAGTGCTGTCGGGTCCTGGAGTATTCTGTAGGGTTCCAGAGGGGCTGGTAGGGTTCCGTCGAAATCTGAAGGGTTCCCTAGGGGCCCGTAGAGTCCCGTAGATTTCCGTAGGGGCCTCTAGGGTTGTGTAAGTGCCCGCAGGGGTTGGTAGGAGCTTGTAGGGTGCCATATGTTTCCGGAGGGTTGTGTAGGGTTCCGTAGGGGCCTGTGGTGTTCCCTAGGGGCCTGTAGAGTCTCGTACAGTTCCGTAGAGTCCTGTAGGTTTCCATAAGCGCCCGCAGAGGTCTGAAGGGGCCCGTACTGTTCCGTAAGGATCCATAGGGTTCCGTAGAGCTTCGTAGGTTCCCTAGAGGCCTCTGGAGTACCGCAGGAGCCAGTAGTGTTCCGTAGGGTCCTCTAGGGTTGAGTAAGTGCCCGCAGGAGTCTGTAGGAATCCGTGGGATTCTCTAAGGTTCTGGAGGGTTCTGCAGGGTTCCGTAGGGGCCCGTAGAGTTCCGTAGTGGCTGGTAAAGTTCCCTAGGGCCCTGTACCGTTCTGTAACTGCCTGCAAGGGTCTTTAGGCTTCCGTAGGGGCTGGTAGGGTTCCATAAAGTTCCGTGGGTTCCTGCAGAGTTCTGCAAGTGCCCGCAAGGGCCTGTAGGGGCCCACAGTGTTTCTGTCAGGTTCCGTAGAGTTCCGTAGGGGCCATATTTTTCTGTAGTGGCTGGTAGTATTCTGTAGGGGTCTGTAGGGTTCCGTAGGCGCCTGCAGTGTTCTGTAGGAGCCCATAGGGTTTTCGTGAGGTTCCGTTGTGTTGCTAAGGGTCTTGTAGAGTGCTGTCGGGTCCTGGAGTATTCTGTAGGGTTCCAGAGGGGCTGGTAGGGTTCCGTCGAAATCTGAAGGGTTTCCCTAGGGGCCCATAGAGTCCCGTAGATTTCCGTAGGGACCTGTAGGGTTGTGTAAGTGCCCGCAGAAGTCTGTAGGAGTCTGTGGGATTCTGTAAGGTTCCGGAGGGTTCTGCAGGGTTCCGTAGGGACCCGTAGAGTTCCGTAGTGGCTGGTAAAGTTCCGTAGGGCCCTGTGGGGTTCTGTATGGACCTGTAGGGTTCCGTAGGGGCCTGCAGGGTTCCGTAAGTGCCCGCAGGTGTCTGTAGGGTTCTGTAGGGGTCTGTAGGGTTCCGTAGGCACCTGCAGTGTTCTGTAGGAGCCCATAGGGTTTTAGTGAGGTTCCGTTGTGTTGCTAAGGGTCTTGTAGAGTGCTGTCGGGTCCTGGAGTATTCTGTAGGGTTCCAGAGGGCCTCGTAGGGTTCCGTCGAAATCTATAGGGTTCCCTAGGGGCCCATAGAGTCCCGTAGATTTCCGTAGGGACCTGTAGGGTTGTGTAAGTGCCCGCAGAAGTCTGTAGGAGTCTGTGGGATTCTGTAAGGTTCCGGAGGGTTCTGCAGGGTTCCGTAGGGACCCGTAGAGTTCCGTAGTGGCTGGTAAAGTTCCGTAGGGCCCTGTGGGGTTCTGTATGGACCTGTAGGGTTCCGTAGGGGCCTGCAGGGTTCCGTAAGTGCCCGCAGGTGTCTGTAGGGTTCCGTAGGGGTCTGTAGGGTTCCGTAGGCACCTGCAGTGTTCTGTAGGAGCCCATAGGGTTTTAGTGAGGTTCCGTTGTGTTGCTAAGGGTCTTGTAGAGTGCTGTCGGGTCCTGGAGTATTCTGTAGGGTTCCAGAGGGGCTGGTAGGGTTCCGTCGAAATCTGAAGGGTTCCCTAGGGGCCCGTAGAGTCCCGTAGATTTCCGTAGGGGCCTGTAGGGTTGTGTAAGTGCCCGCAGGGGTTGGTAGGAGCTTGTAGGGTGCCATATGTTTCCGGAGGGTTGTGTAGGGTTCCGTAGGGGCCTGTGGTGTTCCCTAGGGGCCTGTAGAGTCTCGTACAGTTCCGTAGGGTCCTGTAGGTTTCCATAAGGGCCCGCAGAGGTCTGAAGGGGCCCGTACTGTTCCGTAAGGATCCATAGGGTTCCGTAGAGCTTCGTAGGTTCCCTAGAGGCCTCTGGAGTACCGCAGGAGCCAGTAGTGTTCCGTAGGGTCCTCTAGGGTTGAGTAAGTGCCCGCAGGAGTCTGTAGGAATCCGTGGGATTCTGTAAGGTTCTGGAGGGTTCTGCAGGGTTCCGTAGGGGCCCGTAGAGTTCCGTAGTGGCTGGTAAAGTTCCCTAGGGCCCTGTACCGTTCCGTAACTGCCTGCAAGGGTCTTTAGGCTTCCGTAGGGGCTGGTAGGGTTCCATAAAGTTCCGTGGGTTCCTGCAGAGTTCTGCAAGTGCCCGCAAGGGCCTGTAGGGGCCCACAGTGTTTCTGTCAGGTTCCGTAGAGTTCTGTAGGGGCCATATTTTTCTGTAGTGGCTGGTAGTATTCTGTAGGGGTCTGTAGGGTTCCGTAGGCACCTCCAGTGTTCAGTAGGAGCCCATAGGGTTTTAGTGAGGTTCCGTTGTGTTGCTAAGGGTCTTGTAGAGTCCTGTCGGGTCCTGGAGTATTCTGTAGGGTTCCAGAGGGGCTGGTAGGGTTCCGTCGAAATCTGAAGGGTTTCCCTAGGGGCCCATAGAGTCCCGTAGATTTCCGTAGGGACCTGTAGGGTTGTGTAAGTGCCCGCAGAAGTCTGTAGGAGTCTGTGGGATTCTGTAAGGTTCCAGAGGGTTCTGCAGGGTTCCGTAGGGACCCGTAGAGTTCCGTAGTGGCTGGTAAAGTTCCGTAGGGCCCTGTGGGGTTCTGTATGGACCTGTAGGGTTCCGTAGGGGCCTCCAGGGTTCCGTAAGTGCCCGCAGGTGTCTGTAGGGTTCCGTAGGGGTCTGTAGGGTTCCGTAGGCACCTGCAGTGTTCTGTAGGAGCCCATAGGGTTTTAGTGAGGTTCCGTTGTGTTGCTAAGGGTCTTGTAGAGTGCTGTCGGGTCCTGGAGTATTCTGTAGGGTTCCAGAGGGCCTCGTAGGGTTCCATCGAAATCTATAGGGTTCCCTAGGGGCCCATAGAGTCCCGTAGATTTCCGTAGGGACCTGTAGGGTTGTGTAAGTGCCCGCAGAAGTCTGTAGGAGTCTGTGGGATTCTGTAAGGTTCCGGAGGGTTCTGCAGGGTTCCGTAGGGACCCGTAGAGTTCCGTAGTGGCTGGTAAAGTTCCGTAGGGCCCTGTGGGGTTCTGTATGGACCTGTAGGGTTCCGTAGGGGCCTGCAGGGTTCCGTAAGTGCCCGCAGGTGTCTGTAGGGTTCTGTAGGGGTCTGTAGGGTTCCGTAGGCACCTGCAGTGTTCTGTAGGAGCCCATAGGGTTTTAGTGAGGTTCCGTTGTGTTGCTAAGGGTCTTGTAGAGTGCTGTCGTGTCCTGGAGTATTCTGTAGGGTTCCAGAGGGGCTGGTAGGGTTCCGTCGAAATCTGAAGGGTTCCCTAGGGGCCCGTAGAGTCCCGTAGATTTCCGTAGGGGCCTGTAGGGTTGTGTAAGTGCCCGCAGGGGTTGGTAGGAGCTTGTAGGGTGCCATATGTTTCCGGAGGGTTGTGTAGGGTTCCGTAGGGGCCTGTGGTGTTCCCTAGGGGCCTGTAGAGTCTCGTACAGTTCCGTAGGGTCCTGTAGGTTTCCATAAGCACCCGCAGAGGTCTGAAGGGGCCCGTACTGTTCCGTAAGGATCCATAGGGTTCCGTAGAGCTTCGTAGGTTCCCTAGAGGCCTCTGGAGTACCGCAGGAGCCAGTAGTGTTCCGTAGGGTCCTCTAGGGTTGAGTAAGTGCCCGCAGGAGTCTGTAGGAATCCGTGGGATTCTGTAAGGTTCCGGAGGGTTCTGCAAGGTTCCGTAGGGGCCCGTAGAGTTCCGTAGTGGCTGGTAAAGTTCCCTAGGGCCCTGTACCGTTCCGTAACTGCCTGCAAGGGTCTTTAGGTTTCCGTAGGGGCTGGTAGGGTTCCATAAAGTTCCGTGGGTTCCTGCAGAGTTCTGCAAGTGCCCGCAAGGGCCTGTAGGGGCCCACAGTGTTTCTGTCAGGTTCCGTAGAGTTCCGTAGGGGCCATATTTTTCTGTAGTGGCTGGTAGTATTCAGTAGGGGTCTGTAGGGTTCCGTAGGCGCCTGCAGTGTTCTGTAGGAGCCCATAGGGTTTTAGTGAGGTTCCGTTGTGTTGCTAAGGGTCTTGTAGAGTGCTGTCGGGTCCTGGAGTATTCTGTAGGGTTCCAGAGGGCCTCGTAGGGTTCCGTCGAAATCTATAGGGTTCCCTAGGGGCCCATAGAGTCCCGTAGATTTCCGTAGGGACCTGTAGGGTTGTGTAAGTGCCCGCAGAAGTCTGTAGGAGTCTGTGGGATTCTGTAAGGTTCCGGAGGGTTCTGCAGGGTTCCGTAGGGACCCGTAGAGTTCCGTAGTGGCTGGTAAAGTTCCGTAGGGCCCTGTGGGGTTCTGTATGGACCTGTAGGGTTCCGTAGGGGCCTGCAGGGTTCCGTAAGTGCCCGCAGGTGTCTGTAGGGTTCTGTAGGGGTCTGTAGGGTTCTGTAGGCACCTGCAGTGTTCTGTAGGAGCCCATAGGGTTTTAGTGAGGTTCCGTTGTGTTGCTAAGGGTCTTGTAGAGTGCTGTCGGGTCCTGGAGTATTCTGTAGGGTTCCAGAGGGGCTGGTAGGGTTCCGTCGAAATCTGAAGGGTTCCCTAGGGGCCCGTAGAGTCCCGTAGATTTCCGTAGGGGCCTGTAGGGTTGTGTAAGTGCCCGCAGGGGTTGGTAGGAGCTTGTAGGGTGCCATATGTTTCCGGAGGGTTGTGTAGGGTTCCGTAGGGGCCTGTGGTGTTCCCTAGGGGCCTGTAGAGTCTCGTACAGTTCCGTAGAGTCCTGTAGGTTTCCATAAGCGCCCGCAGAGGTCTGAAGGGGCCCGTACTGTTCCATAAGGATCCATAGGGTTCCGTAGAGCTTTGTAGGTTCCCTAGAGGCCTCTGGAGTACCGCAGGAGCCAGTAGTGTTCCGTAGGGTCCTCTAGGGTTGAGTAAGTGCCCGCAGGAGTCTGTAGGAATCCGTGGGATTCTGTAAGGTTCTGGAGGGTTCTGCAGGGTTCCGTAGGGGCCCGTAGAGTTCCGTAGTGGCTGGTAAAGTTCCCTAGGGCCCTGTACCGTTCCGTAACTGCCTGCAAGGGTCTTTAGGCTTCCGTAGGGGCTGGTAGGGTTCCATAAAGTTCCGTGGGTTCCTGCAGAGTTCTGCAAGTGCCCGCAAGGGCCTGTAGGGGCCCACAGTGTTTCTGTCAGGTTCCGTAGAGTTCCGTAGGGGCCATATTTTTCTGTAGTGGCTGGTAGTATTCTGTAGGGGTCTGTAGGGTTCCGTAGGCACCTCCAGTGTTCAGTAGGAACCCATAGGGTTTTAGTGAGGTTCCGTTGTGTTGCTAAGGGTCTTGTAGAGTCCTGTCGGGTCCTGGAGTATTCTGTAGGGTTCCAGAGGGGCTGGTAGGGTTCTGTCGAAACCTGAAGGGTTTCCCTAGGGGCCCATAGAGTCCCGTAGATTTCCGTAGGGACCTGTAGGGTTGTGTAAGTGCCCGCAGAAGTCTGTAGGAGTCTGTGGGATTCTGTAAGGTTCCGGAGGGTTCTGCAGGGTTCCGTAGGGACCCGTAGAGTTCCGTAGTGGCTGGTAAAGTTCCGTAGGGCCCTGTGGGGTTCTGTATGGACCTGTAGGGTTCCGTAGGGGCCTGCAGGGTTCCGTAAGTGCCCGCAGGTGTCTGTAGGGTTCCGTAGGGGTCTGTAGGGTTCCGTAGGCACCTGCAGTGTTCTGTAGGAGCCCATAGGGTTTTAGTGAGGTTCCGTTGTGTTGCTAAGGGTCTTGTAGAGTGCTGTCGGGTCCTGGAGTATTCTGTAGGGTTCCAGAGGGCCTCGTAGGGTTCTATCGAAATCTGAAGGGTTCCCTAGGGGCCCATAGAGTCCCGTAGATTTCCGTAGGGACCTGTAGGGTTGTGTAAGTGCCCGCAGAAGTCTGTAGGAGTCTGTGGGATTCTGTAAGGTTCCGGAGGGTTCTGCAGGGTTCCGTAGGGACCCGTAGAGTTCCGTAGTGGCTGGTAAAGTTCCGTAGGGCCCTGTGGGGTTCTGTATGGACCTGTAGGGTTCCGTAAGTGCCCGCAGGTGTCTGTAGGGTTCCGTAGGTGTCTGTAGGGTTCCGTAGGCACCTGCAGTGTTCTGTAGGAGCCCATAGGGTTTTAGTGAGGTTCCGTTGTGTTGCTAAGGGTCTTGTAGAGTGCTGTCGTGTCCTGGAGTATTCTGTAGGGTTCCAGAGGGGCTGGTAGGGTTCCGTCGAAATCTGAAGGGTTCCCTAGGGGCCCGTAGAGTCCCATAGATTTCCGTAGGGGCCTGTAGGGTTGTGTAAGTGCCCGCAGGGGTTGGTAGGAGCTTGTAGGGTGCCATATGTTTCCGGAGGGTTGTGTAGGGTTCCGTAGGGGCCTGTGGTGTTCCCTAGGGGCCTGTAGAGTCTCGTACAGTTCCGTAGGGTCCTGTAGGTTTCCATAAGCACCCGCAGAGGTCTGAAGGGGCCCGTACTGTTCCGTAAGGATCCATAGGGTTCCGTAGAGCTTCGTAGGTTCCCTAGAGGCCTCTGGAGTACTGCAGGAGACAGTAGTGTTCTGTAGGGGCCCGTAGGGTTCCTTCCATAGGAGCTGGCAGTGTTCCGTAGGGTCCTCTAGGGTTGAGTAAGTGCCCGCAGGAGTCTGTAGGAATCCGTGGGATTCTGTAAGGTTCTGGAGGGTTCTGCAGGGTTCCGTAGGGGCCCATAGAGTTCCACAGTGGCTGGTAAAGTTCCCTAGGGCCCTGTACCGTTCCGTAACTGCCTGCAAGGGTCTTTAGGCTTCCGTAGGGGCTGGTAGGGTTCCATAAAGTTCCGTGGGTTCCTGCAGAGTTCTGCAAGTGCCCGCAAGGGCCTGTAGGGGCCCACAGTGTTTCTGTCAGGTTCCGTAGAGTTCCGTAGGGGCCATATTTTTCTGTAGTGGCTGGTAGTATTCAGTAGGGGTCTGTAGGGTTCTGTAGGCGCCTGCAGTGTTCTGTAGGAGCCCATAGGGTTTTAGTGAGGTTCCGTTGTGTTGCTAAGGGTCTTGTAGAGTGCTGTCGGGTCCTGGAGTATTCTGTAGGGTTCCAGAGGGCCTCGTAGGGTTCCATCGAAATCTATAGGGTTCCCTAGGGGCCCATAGAGTCCCGTAGATTTCCGTAGGGACCTGTAGGGTTGTGTAAGTGCCCGCAGAAGTCTGTAGGAGTCTGTGGGATTCTGTAAGGTTCCGGAGGGTTCTGCAGGGTTCCGTAGGGACCCGTAGAGTTCCGTAGTGGCTGGTAAAGTTCCGTAGGGCCCTGTGGGGTTCTGTATGGACCTGTAGGGTTCCGTAGGGGCCTGCAGGGTTCCGTAAGTGCCCGCAGGTGTCTGTAGGGTTCCGTAGGGGTCTGTAGGGTTCCGTAGGCACCTGCAGTGTTCTGTAGGAGCCCATAGGGTTTTAGTGAGGTTCCGTTGTGTTGCTAAGGGTCTTGTAGAGTGCTGTCGGGTCCTGGAGTATTCTGTAGGGTTCCAGAGGGGCTGGTAGGGTTCCGTCGAAATCTGAAGGGTTCCCTAGGGGCCCGTAGAGTCCCGTAGATTTCCGTAGGGGCCTGTAGGGTTGTGTAAGTGCCCGCAGGGGTTGGTAGGAGCTTGTAGGGTGCCATATGTTTCCGGAGGGTTGTGTAGGGTTCCGTAGGGGCCTGTGGTGTTCCCTAGGGGCCTGTAGAGTCTCGTACAGTTCCGTAGGGTCCTGTAGGTTTCCATAAGCGCCCGCAGAGGTCTGAAGGGGCCCGTACTGTTCCGTAAGGATCCATAGGGTTCCGTAGAGCTTCGTAGGTTCCCTAGAGGCCTCTGGAGTACCGCAGGAGCCAGTAGTGTTCCGTAGGGTCCTCTAGGGTTGAGTAAGTGCCCGCAGGAGTCTGTAGGAATCCGTGGGATTCTCTAAGGTTCTGGAGGGTTCTGCAGGGTTCCGTAGGGGCCCGTAGAGTTCCGTAGTGGCTGGTAAAGTTCCCTAGGGCCCTGTACCGTTCCGTAACTGCCTGCAAGGGTCTTTAGGCTTCCGTAGGGGCTGGTAGGGTTCCATAAAGTTCCGTGGGTTCCTGCAGAGTTCTGCAAGTGCCCGCAAGGGCCTGTAGGGGCCCACAGTGTTTCTGTCAGGTTCCGTAGAGTTCCGTAGGGGCCATATTTTTCTGTAGTGGCTGGTAGTATTCTGTAGGGGTCTGTAGGGTTCCGTAGGCACCTCCAGTGTTCAGTAGGAACCCATAGGGTTTTAGTGAGGTTCCGTTGTGTTGCTAAGGGTCTTGTAGAGTGCTGTCGGGTCCTGGAGTATTCTGTAGGGTTCCAGAGGGGCTGGTAGGGTTCTGTCGAAACCTGAAGGGTTTCCCTAGGGGCCCATAGAGTCCCGTAGATTTCCGTAGGGACCTGTAGGGTTGTGTAAGTGCCCGCAGAAGTCTGTAGGAGTCTGTGGGATTCTGTAAGGTTCCAGAGGGTTCTGCAGGGTTCCGTAGGGACCCGTAGAGTTCCGTAGTGGCTGGTAAAGTTCCGTAGGGCCCTGTGGGGTTCTGTATGGACCTGTAGGGTTCCGTAGGGGCCTGCAGGGTTCCGTAAGTGCCCGCAGGTGTCTGTAGGGTTCCGTAGGGGTCTGTAGGGTTCCGTAGGCACCTGCAGTGTTCTGTAGGAGCCCATAGGGTTTTAGTGAGGTTCCGTTGTGTTGCTAAGGGTCTTGTAGAGTGCTGTCGGGTCCTGGAGTATTCTGTAGGGTTCCAGAGGGCCTCGTAGGGTTCCGTCGAAATCTATAGGGTTCCCTAGGGGCCCATAGAGTCCCGTAGATTTCCGTAGGGACCTGTAGGGTTGTGTAAGTGCCCGCAGAAGTCTGTAGGAGTCTGTGGGATTCTGTAAGGTTCCGGAGGGTTCTGCAGGGTTCCGTAGGGACCCGTAGAGTTCCGTAGTGGCTGGTAAAGTTCCGTAGGGCCCTGTGGGGTTCTGTATGGACCTGTAGGGTTCCGTAGGGGCCTGCAGGGTTCCGTAAGTGCCCGCAGGTGTCTGTAGGGTTCCGTAGGGGTCTGTAGGGTTCCGTAGGCACCTGCAGTGTTCTGTAGGAGCCCATAGGGTTTTAGTGAGGTTCCGTTGTGTTGCTAAGGGTCTTGTAGAGTGCTGTCGGGTCCTGGAGTATTCTGTAGGGTTCCAGAGGGGCTGGTAGGGTTCCGTCGAAATCTGAAGGGTTCCCTAGGGGCCCGTAGAGTCCCGTAGATTTCCGTAGGGGCCTGTAGGGTTGTGTAAGTGCCCGCAGGGGTTGGTAGGAGCTTGTAGGTTGCCATATGTTTCCGGAGGGTTGTGTAGGGTTCCGTAGGGGCCTGTGGTGTTCCCTAGGGGCCTGTAGAGTCTCGTACAGTTCCGTAGAGTCCTGTAGGTTTCCATAAGCGCCCGCAGAGGTCTGAAGGGGCCCGTACTGTTCCGTAAGGATCCATAGGGTTCCGTAGAGCTTCGTAGGTTCCCTAGAGGCCTCTGGAGTACCGCAGGAGCCAGTAGTGTTCCGTAGGGTCCTCTAGGGTTGAGTAAGTGCCCGCAGGAGTCTGTAGGAATCCGTGGGATTCTGTAAGGTTCTGGAGGGTTCTGCAGGGTTCCGTAGGGGCCCGTAGAGTTCCGTAGTGGCTGGTAAAGTTCCCTAGGGCCCTGTACCGTTCCGTAACTGCCTGCAAGGGTCTTTAGGCTTCCGTAGGGGCTGGTAGGGTTCCATAAAGTTCCGTGGGTTCCTGCAGAGTTCTGCAAGTGCCCGCAAGGGCCTGTAAGGGCCCACAGTGTTTCTGTCAGGTTCCGTAGAGTTCCGTAGGGGCCATATTTTTCTGTAGTGGCTGGTAGTATTCTGTAGGGGTCTGTAGGGTTCCGTAGGCACCTCCAGTGTTCAGTAGGAACCCATAGGGTTTTAGTGAGGTTCCGTTGTGTTGCTAAGGGTCTTGTAGAGTCCTGTCGGGTCCTGGAGTATTCTGTAGGGTTCCAGAGGGGCTGGTAGGGTTCCGTCGAAATCTGAAGGGTTTCCCTAGGGGCCCATAGAGTCCCGTAGATTTCCGTAGGGACCTGTAGGGTTGTGTAAGTGCCCGCAGAAGTCTGTAGGAGTCTGTGGGATTCTGTAAGGTTCCAGAGGGTTCTGCAGGGTTCCGTAGGGACCCGTAGAGTTCCGTAGTGGCTGGTAAAGTTCCGTAGGGCCCTGTGGGGTTCTGTATGGACCTGTAGGGTTCCGTAGGGGCCTGCAGGGTTCCGTAAGTGCCCGCAGGTGTCTGTAGGGTTCCGTAGGGGTCTGTAGGGTTCCGTAGGCACCTGCAGTGTTCTGTAGGAGCCCATAGGGTTTTAGTGAGGTTCCGTTGTGTTGCTAAGGGTCTTGTAGAGTGCTGTCGGGTCCTGGAGTATTCTGTAGGGTTCCAGAGGGGCTCATAGGGTTCCGTCGAAATCTGAAGGGTTCCCTAGGGGCCCGTAGAGTCCCGTAGATTTCCGTAGGGGCCTGTAGGGTTGTGTAAGTGCCCGCAGGGGTTGGTAGGAGCTTGTAGGGTGCCATATGTTTCCGGAGGGTTGTGTAGGGTTCCGTAGGGGCCTGTGGTGTTCCCTAGGGGCCTGTAGAGTCTCGTACAGTTCCGTAGAGTCCTGTAGGTTTCCATAAGCGCCCGCAGAGGTCTGAAGGGGCCCGTACTGTTCCGTAAGGATCCATAGGGTTCCGTAGAGCTTCGTAGGTTCCCTAGAGGCCTCTGGAGTACCGCAGGAGCCAGTAGTGTTCCGTAGGGTCCTCTAGGGTTGAGTAAGTGCCCGCAGGAGTCTGTAGGAATCCGTGGGATTCTCTAAGGTTCTGGAGGGTTCTGCAGGGTTCCGTAGGGGCCCGTAGAGTTCCGTAGTGGCTGGTAAAGTTCCCTAGGGCCCTGTGGGTTTCTGTATGGACCTGTAGGGTTCCGTAGGGGCCTGCAGGGTTCTGTAAGTGCCCGTAGGTGTCTGTACGGGTCTGTAGGGTTCCGTAGGCACCTACAGTGTTCTGTAGGAGCCCATAGGGTTTTAGTGAGGTTCCGTTGTGTTGCTAAGGGTCTTGTAGAGTGCTGTCGGGTCCTGGAGTATTCTGTAGGGTTCCAGAGGGCCTCGTAGGGCTCCATCGAAATCTATAGGGTTCCCTAGGGGCCCATAGAGTCCCGTAGATTTCCGTAGGGACCTGTAGGGTTGTGTAAGTGCCAGCAGAAGTCTGTAGGAGTCTGTGGGATTCTGTAAGGTTCCGGAGGGTTCTGCAGGGTTCCGTAGGGACCCGTAGAGTTTTGTAGTGGCTGGTAAATTTCCGTAGGGCCCTGTGGGGTTCTGTATGGACCTGTAGGGTTCCGTAGGGGCCTGCAGGGTTCCGTAAGTGCCCGCAGGTGTCTGTAGTGTTCTGTAGGGGTCTGTAGGGTTCCGTAGGCACCTGCAGTGTTCTGTAGGAGCCCATAGGGTTTTAGTGAGGTTCCGTTGTGTTGCTAAGGGTCTTGTAGAGTGCTGTCGGGTCCTGGAGTATTCTGTAGGGTTCCAGAGGGCCTTGTAGGGTTCCGTCAAAATCTGAAGGGTTCCCTAGGGGCCCGTAGAGTCCCGTAGATTTCCGTAGGGACCTGTAGGGTTATGTAAGTGCCCGCAGGGGTTGGTAGGAGCTTGTAGGGTGCCATATGTTTCCGGAGGGTTGTGTAGGGTTCCGTAGGGGCCTGTGGTGTTCCCTAGGGGCCTGTGGTGTTCCCTAGGGGCCTGTAGAGTCTCGTACAGTTCCGTAGGGTCCTGTAGGTTTCCATAAGGGCCCGCAGAGGTCTGAAGGGGCCCGTACTGTTCCGTAAGGATCCATAGGGTTCCGTAGAGCTTCTTAGGTTCCCTAGAGGCCTCTGGAGTACCGCAGGAGCCAGTAGTGTTCCGTAGGGTCCTCTAGGGTTGTTTAAGTGCCCGCAGGAGTCTGTAGGAATCCGTGGGATTCTGTAAGGTTCCGGAGGGTTCTGCAGGGTTCCGTAGGGACCCGTAGAGTTCCGTAGTGGCTGGTAAAGTTCCGTAGGGCCCTGTGGGGTTCTGTATGGACCTGTAGGGTTCCGTAGGGGCCTGCAGGGTTCCGTAAGTGCCCGCAGGTGTCTGTAGGGTTCCGTAGGGGTCTGTAGGGTTCCGTAGGCACCTGCAGTGTTCTGTAGGAGCCCATAGGGTTTTAGTGAGGTTCCGTTGTGTTGCTAAGGGTCTTGTAGAGTGCTGTCGGGTCCTGGAGTATTCTGTAGGGTTCCAGAGGGGCTGGTAGGGTTCCGTCGAAATCTGAAGGGTTCCCTAGGGGCCCATAGAGTCCCGTAGATTTCCGTAGGGGCCTGTAGGGTTGTGTAAGTGCCCGCAGGGGTTGGTAGGAGCTTGTAGGGTGCCATATGTTTCCGGAGGGTTGTGTAGGGTTCCGTAGGGGCCTGTGGTGTTCCCTAGGGGCCTGTAGAGTCTCGTACAGTTCCGTAGAGTCCTGTAGGTTTCCATAAGCGCCCGCAGAGGTCTGAAGGGGCCCGTACTGTTCCGTAAGGATCCATAGGGTTCCGTAGAGCTTCGTAGGTTCCCTAGAGGCCTCTGGAGTACCGCAGGAGCCAGTAGTGTTCCGTAGGGTCCTCTAGGGTTGAGTAAGTGCCCGCAGGAGTCTGTAGGAATCCGTGGGATTCTCTAAGGTTCTGGAGGGTTCTGCAGGGTTCCGTAGGGGCCCGTAGAGTTCCGTAGTGGCTGGTAAAGTTCCCTAGGGCCCTGTACCGTTCCGTAACTGCCTGCAAGGGTCTTTAGGCTTCCGTAGGGGCTGGTAGGGTTCCATAAAGTTCCGTGGGTTCCTGCAGAGTTCTGCAAGTGCCCGCAAGGGCCTGTAGGGGCCCACAGTGTTTCTGTCAGGTTCCGTAGAGTTCCGTAGGGGCCATATTTTTCTGTAGTGGCTGTTAGTATTCTGTAGGGGTCTGTAGGGTTCCGTAGGCGCCTGCAGTGTTCTGTAGGAGCCCATAGGGTTTTAGTGAGGTTCCGTTGTGTTGCTAAGGGTCTTGTAGAGTGCTGTCGGGTCCTGGAGTATTCTGTAGGGTTCCAGAGGGGCTGGTAGGGTTCTGTCGAAACCTGAAGGGTTTCCCTAGGGGCCCATAGAGTCCCGTAGATTTCCGTAGGGACCTGTAGGGTTGTGTAAGTGCCCGCAGAAGTCTGTAGGAGTCTGTGGGATTCTGTAAGGTTCCAGAGGGTTCTGCAGGGTTCCGTAGGGACCCGTAGAGTTCCGTAGTGGCTGGTAAAGTTCCGTAGGGCCCTGTGGGGTTCTGTATGGACCTGTAGGGTTCCGTAGGGGCCTGCAGGGTTCCGTAAGTGCCCGCAGGTGTCTGTAGGGTTCCGTAGGGGTCTGTAGGGTTCCGTAGGCACCTGCAGTGTTCTGTAGGAGCCCATAGGGTTTTAGTGAGGTTCCGTTGTGTTGCTAAGGGTCTTGTAGAGTGCTGTCGGGTCCTGGAGTATTCTGTAGGGTTCCAGAGGGGCTCATAGGGTTCCGTCGAAATCTGAAGGGTTCCCTAGGGGCCCGTAGAGTCCCGTAGATTTCCGTAGGGGCCTGTAGGGTTGTGTAAGTGCCCGCAGGGGTTGGTAGGAGCTTGTAGGGTGCCATATGTTTCCGGAGGGTTGTGTAGGGTTCCGTAGGGGCCTGTGGTGTTCCCTAGGGGCCTGTAGAGTCTCGTACAGTTCCGTAGAGTCCTGTAGGTTTCCATAAGCGCCCGCAGAGGTCTGAAGGGGCCCGTACTGTTCCGTAAGGATCCATAGGGTTCCGTAGAGCTTCGTAGGTTCCCTAGAGGCCTCTGGAGTACCGCAGGAGCCAGTAGTGTTCCGTAGGGTCCTCTAGGGTTGAGTAAGTGCCCGCAGGAGTCTGTAGGAATCCGTGGGATTCTCTAAGGTTCTGGAGGGTTCTGCAGGGTTCCGTAGGGGCCCGTAGAGTTCCGTAGTGGCTGGTAAAGTTCCCTAGGGCCCTGTACCGTTCCGTAACTGCCTGCAAGGGTCTTTAGGCTTCCGTAGGGGCTGGTAGGGTTCCATAAAGTTCCGTGGGTTCCTGCAGAGTTCTGCAAGTGCCCGCAAGGGCCTGTAGGGGCCCACAGTGTTTCTGTCAGGTTCCGTAGAGTTCCGTAGGGGCCATATTTTTCTGTAGTGGCTGGTAGTATTCTGTAGGGGTCTGTAGGGTTCCGTAGGCGCCTGCAGTGTTCTGTAGGAGCCCATAGGGTTTTAGTGAGGTTCCGTTGTGTTGCTAAGGGTCTTGTAGAGTGCTGTCGGGTCCTGGAGTATTCTGTAGGGTTCCAGAGGGGCTGGTAGGGTTCCGTCGAAATCTGAAGGGTTCCCTAGGGGCCCGTAGAGTCCCGTAGATTTCCGTAGGGGCCTCTAGGGTTGTGTAAGTGCCCGCAGAAGTCTGTAGGAGTCTGTGGGATTCTGTAAGGTTCTGGAGGGTTCTGCAGGGTTCCGTAGGGACCCGTAGAGTTCCGTAGTGGCTGGTAAAGTTCCGTAGGGCCCTGTGGGGTTCTGTATGGACCTGTAGGGTTCCGTAGGGGCCTGCAGGGTTCCGTAAGTGCCCGCAGGTGTCTGTAGGGTTCTGTAGGGGTCTGTAGGGTTCCGTAGGCACCTGCAGTGTTCTGTAGGAGCCCATAGGGTTTTAGTGAGGTTCCGTTGTGTTGCTAAGGGTCTTGTAGAGTGCTGTCGTGTCCTGGAGTATTCTGTAGGGTTCCAGAGGGCCTCGTAGGGTTCCGTCGAAATCTATAGGGTTCCCTAGGGGCCCATAGAGTCCCGTAGATTTCCGTAGGGACCTGTAGGGTTGTGTAAGTGCCCGCAGAAGTCTGTAGGAGTCTGTGGGATTCTGTAAGGTTCCGGAGGGTTCTGCAGGGTTCCGTAGGGACCCGTAGAGTTCCGTAGTGGCTGGTAAAGTTCCGTAGGGCCCTGTGGGGTTCTGTATGGACCTGTAGGGTTCCGTAGGGGCCTGCAGGGTTCCGTAAGTGCCCGCAGGTGTCTGTAGGGTTCCGTAGGGGTCTGTAGGGTTCCGTAGGCACCTGCAGTGTTCTGTAGGAGCCCATAGGGTTTTAGTGAGGTTCCGTTGTGTTGCTAAGGGTCTTGTAGAGTGCTGTCGGGTCCTGGAGTATTCTGTAGGGTTCCAGAGGGGCTGGTAGGGTTCCGTCGAAATCTGAAGGGTTCCCTAGGGGCCCGTAGAGTCCCGTAGATTTCCGTAGGGGCCTCTAGGGTTGTGTAAGTGCCCGCAGGGGTTGGTAGGAGCTTGTAGGGTGCCATATGTTTCCGGAGGGTTGTGTAGGGTTCCGTAGGGGCCTGTGGTGTTCCCTAGGGGCCTGTAGAGTCTCGTACAGTTCCGTAGAGTCCTGTAGGTTTCCATAAGCGCCCGCAGAGGTCTGAAGGGGCCCGTACTGTTCCGTAAGGATCCATAGGGTTCCGTAGAGCTTCGTAGGTTCCCTAGAGGCCTCTGGAGTACCGCAGGAGCCAGTAGTGTTCCGTAGGGTCCTCTAGGGTTGAGTAAGTGCCCGCAGGAGTCTGTAGGAATCCGTGGGATTCTCTAAGGTTCTGGAGGGTTCTGCAGGGTTCCGTAGGGGCCCGTAGAGTTCCGTAGTGGCTGGTAAAGTTCCCTAGGGCCCTGTACCGTTCCGTAACTGCCTGCAAGGGTCTTTAGGCTTCCGTAGGGGCTGGTAGGGTTCCATAAAGTTCCGTGGGTTCCTGCAGAGTTCTGCAAGTGCCCGCAAGGGCCTGTAGGGGCCCACAGTGTTTCTGTCAGGTTCCGTAGAGTTCCGTAGGGGCCATATTTTTCTGTAGTGGCTGGTAGTATTCTGTAGGGGTCTGTAGGGTTCCGTAGGCGCCTGCAGTGTTCTGTAGGAGCCCATAGGGTTTTAGTGAGGTTCCGTTGTGTTGCTAAGGGTCTTGTAGAGTGCTGTCGGGTCCTGGAGTATTCTGTAGGGTTCCAGAGGGGCTGGTAGGGTTCCGTCGAAATCTGAAGGGTTTCCCTAGGGGCCCATAGAGTCCCGTAGATTTCCGTAGGGACCTGTAGGGTTGTGTAAGTGCCCGCAGAAGTCTGTAGGAGTCTGTGGGATTCTGTAAGGTTCCGGAGGGTTCTGCAGGGTTCCGTAGGGACCCGTAGAGTTCCGTAGTGGCTGGTAAAGTTCCGTAGGGCCCTGTGGGGTTCTGTATGGACCTGTAGGGTTCCGTAGGGGCCTGCAGGGTTCCGTAAGTGCCCGCAGGTGTCTGTAGGGTTCTGTAGGGGTCTGTAGGGTTCCGTAGGCACCTGCAGTGTTCTGTAGGAGCCCATAGGGTTTTAGTGAGGTTCCGTTGTGTTGCTAAGGGTCTTGTAGAGTGCTGTCGGGTCCTGGAGTATTCTGTAGGGTTCCAGAGGGCCTCGTAGGGTTCCGTCGAAATCTATAGGGTTCCCTAGGGGCCCATAGAGTCCCGTAGATTTCCGTAGGGACCTGTAGGGTTGTGTAAGTGCCCGCAGAAGTCTGTAGGAGTCTGTGGGATTCTGTAAGGTTCCGGAGGGTTCTGCAGGGTTCCGTAGGGACCCGTAGAGTTCCGTAGTGGCTGGTAAAGTTCCGTAGGGCCCTGTGGGGTTCTGTATGGACCTGTAGGGTTCCGTAGGGGCCTGCAGGGTTCCGTAAGTGCCCGCAGGTGTCTGTAGGGTTCCGTAGGGGTCTGTAGGGTTCCGTAGGCACCTGCAGTGTTCTGTAGGAGCCCATAGGGTTTTAGTGAGGTTCCGTTGTGTTGCTAAGGGTCTTGTAGAGTGCTGTCGGGTCCTGGAGTATTCTGTAGGGTTCCAGAGGGGCTGGTAGGGTTCCGTCGAAATCTGAAGGGTTCCCTAGGGGCCCGTAGAGTCCCGTAGATTTCCGTAGGGGCCTGTAGGGTTGTGTAAGTGCCCGCAGGGGTTGGTAGGAGCTTGTAGGGTGCCATATGTTTCCGGAGGGTTGTGTAGGGTTCCGTAGGGGCCTGTGGTGTTCCCTAGGGGCCTGTAGAGTCTCGTACAGTTCCGTAGGGTCCTGTAGGTTTCCATAAGCGCCCGCAGAGGTCTGAAGGGGCCCGTACTGTTCCGTAAGGATCCATAGGGTTCCGTAGAGCTTTGTAGGTTCCCTAGAGGCCTCTGGAGTACCGCAGGAGCCAGTAGTGTTCCGTAGGGTCCTCTAGGGTTGAGTAAGTGCCCGCAGGAGTCTGTAGGAATCCGTGGGATTCTCTAAGGTTCTGGAGGGTTCTGCAGGGTTCCGTAGGGGCCCGTAGAGTTCCGTAGTGGCTGGTAAAGTTCCCTAGGGCCCTGTACCGTTCCGTAACTGCCTGCAAGGGTCTTTAGGCTTCCGTAGGGGCTGGTAGGGTTCCATAAAGTTCCGTGGGTTCCTGCAGAGTTCTGCAAGTGCCCGCAAGGGCCTGTAGGGGCCCACAGTGTTTCTGTCAGGTTCCGTAGAGTTCCGTAGGGGCCATATTTTTCTGTAGTGGCTGGTAGTATTCTGTAGGGGTCTGTAGGGTTCCGTAGGCACCTCCAGTGTTCAGTAGGAACCCATAGGGTTTTAGTGAGGTTCCGTTGTGTTGCTAAGGGTCTTGTAGAGTCCTGTCGGGTCCTGGAGTATTCTGTAGGGTTCCAGAGGGGCTGGTAGGGTTCTGTCGAAACCTGAAGGGTTTCCTTAGGGGCCCATAGAGTCCCGTAGATTTCCGTAGGGACCTGTAGGGTTGTGTAAGTGCCCGCAGAAGTCTGTAGGAGTCTGTGGGATTCTGTAAGGTTCCAGAGGGTTCTGCAGGGTTCCGTAGGGACCCGTAGAGTTCCGTAGTGGCTGGTAAAGTTCCGTAGGGCCCTGTGGGGTTCTGTATGGACCTGTAGGGTTCCGTAGGGGCCTGCAGGGTTCCGTAAGTGCCCGCAGGTGTCTGTAGGGTTCCGTAGGGGTCTGTAGGGTTCCGTAGGCACCTGCAGTGTTCTGTAGGAGCCCATAGGGTTTTAGTGAGGTTCCGTTGTGTTGCTAAGGGTCTTGTAGAGTGCTGTCGGGTCCTGGAGTATTCTGTAGGGTTCCAGAGGGGCTCATAGGGTTCCGTCGAAATCTGAAGGGTTCCCTAGGGGCCCGTAGAGTCCCGTAGATTTCCGTAGGGGCCTGTAGGGTTGTGTAAGTGCCCGCAGGGGTTGGTAGGAGCTTGTAGGGTGCCATATGTTTCCGGAGGGTTGTGTAGGGTTCCGTAGGGGCCTGTGGTGTTCCCTAGGGGCCTGTAGAGTCTCGTACAGTTCCGTAGGGTCCTGTAGGTTTCCATAAGCGCCCGCAGAGGTCTGAAGGGGCCCGTACTGTTCCGTAAGGATCCATAGGGTTCCGTAGAGCTTCGTAGGTTCCCTAGAGGCCTCTGGAGTACCGCAGGAGCCAGTAGTGTTCCGTAGGGTCCTCTAGGGTTGAGTAAGTGCCCGCAGGAGTCTGTAGGAATCCGTGGGATTCTGTAAGGTTCTGGAGGGTTCTGCAGGGTTCCGTAGGGGCCCGTAGAGTTCCGTAGTGGCTGGTAAAGTTCCCTAGGGCCCTGTACCGTTCCGTAACTGCCTGCAATGGTCTTTAGGCTTCCGTAGGGGCTGGTAGGGTTCCATAAAGTTCCGTGGGTTCCTGCAGAGTTCTGCAAGTGCCCGCAAGGGCCTGTAGGGGCCCACAGTGTTTCTGTCAGGTTCCGTAGAGTTCCGTAGGGGCCATATTTTTCTGTAGTGGCTGGTAGTATTCTGTAGGGGTCTGTAGGGTTCCGTAGGCACCTCCAGTGTTCAGTAGGAGCCCATAGGGTTTTAGTGAGGTTCCGTTGTGTTGCTAAGGGTCTTGTAGAGTGCTGTCGGGTCCTGGAGTATTCTGTAGGGTTCCAGAGGGCCTCGTAGGGTTCCGTCGAAATCTATAGGGTTCCCTAGGGGCCCATAGAGTCCCGTAGATTTCCGTAGGGACCTGTAGGGTTGTGTAAGTGCCCGCAGAAGTCTGTAGGAGTCTGTGGGATTCTGTAAGGTTCCGGAGGGTTCTGCAGGGTTCCGTAGGGACCCGTAGAGTTCCGTAGTGGCTGGTAAAGTTCCGTAGGGCCCTGTGGGGTTCTGTATGGACCTGTAGGGTTCCGTAGGGGCCTCCAGGGTTCCGTAAGTGCCCGCAGGTGTCTGTAGGGTTCTGTAGGGGTCTGTAGGGTTCCGTAGGCACCTGCAGTGTTCTGTAGGAGCCCATAGGGTTTTAGTGAGGTTCCGTTGTGTTGCTAAGGGTCTTGTAGAGTGCTGTCGGGTCCTGGAGTATTCTGTAGGGTTCCAGAGGGGCTGGTAGGGTTCCGTCGAAATCTGAAGGGTTTCCCTAGGGGCCCTTAGAGTCCCGTAGATTTCCGTAGGGGCCTGTAGGGTTGTGTAAGTGCCCGCAGGGGTTGGTAGGAGCTTGTAGGGTGCCATATGTTTCCGGAGGGTTGTGTAGGGTTCCGTAGGGGCCTGTGGTGTTCCCTAGGGGCCTGTAGAGTCTCGTACAGTTCCGTAGGGTCCTGTAGGTTTCCATAAGCGCCCGCAGAGGTCTGAAGGGGCCCGTACTGTTCCGTAAGGATCCATAGGGTTCCGTAGAGCTTCGTAGGTTCCCTAGAGGCCTCTGGAGTACCGCAGGAGCCAGTAGTGTTCCGTAGGGTCCTCTAGGGTTGAGTAAGTGCCCGCAGGAGTCTGTAGGAATCCGTGGGATTCTGTAAGGTTCTGGAGGGTTTTGCAGGGTTCCGTAGGGGCCCGTAGAGTTCCATAGTGGCTGGTAAAGTTCCCTAGGGCCCTGTACCGTTCCGTAACTGCCTGCAAGGGTCTTTAGGCTTCCGTAGGGGCTGGTAGGGTTCCATAAAGTTCCGTGGGTTCCTGCAGAGTTCTGCAAGTGCCCGCAAGGGCCTGTAGGGGCCCACAGTGTTTCTGTCAGGTTCCGTAGAGTTCCGTAGGGGCCATATTTTTCTGTAGTGGCTGGTAGTATTCTGTAGGGGTCTGTAGGGTTCCGTAGGCGCCTGCAGTGTTCTGTAGGAGCCCATAGGGTTTTAGTGAGGTTCCGTTGTGTTGCTAAGGGTCTTGTAGAGTGCTGTCGGGTCCTGGAGTATTCTGTAGGGTTCCAGAGGGCCTCGTAGGGTTCCGTCGAAATCTATAGGGTTCCCTAGGGGCCCATAGAGTCCCGTAGATTTCCGTAGGGACCTGTAGGGTTGTGTAAGTGCCCGCAGAAGTCTGTAGGAGTCTGTGGGATTCTGTAAGGTTCCGGAGGGTTCTGCAGGGTTCCGTAGGGACCCGTAGAGTTCCGTAGTGGCTGGTAAAGTTCCGTAGGGCCCTGTGGGGTTCTGTATGGACCTGTAGGGTTCCGTAGGGGCCTGCAGGGTTCCGTAAGTGCCCGCAGGTGTCTGTAGGGTTCCGTAGGGGTCTGTAGGGTTCCGTAGGCACCTGCAGTGTTCTGTAGGAGCCCATAGGGTTTTAGTGAGGTTCCGTTGTGTTGCTAAGGGTCTTGTAGAGTGCTGTCGGGTCCTGGAGTATTCTGTAGGGTTCCAGAGGGGCTGGTAGGGTTCCGTCGAAATCTGAAGGGTTCCCTAGGGGCCCGTAGAGTCCCGTAGATTTCCGTAGGGGCCTGTAAGGTTGTGTAAGTGCCCGCAGGGGTTGGTAGGAGCTTGTAGGGTGCCATATGTTTCCGGAGGGTTGTGTAGGGTTCCGTAGGGGCCTGTGGTGTTCCCTAGGGGCCTGTAGAGTCTCGTACAGTTCCGTAGGGTCCTGTAGGTTTCCATAAGCGCCCGCAGAGGTCTGAAGGGGCCCGTACTGTTCCGTAAGGATCCATAGGGTTCCGTAGAGCTTCGTAGGTTCCCTAGAGGCCTCTGGAGTACCGCAGGAGCCAGTAGTGTTCCGTAGGGTCCTCTAGGGTTGAGTAAGTGCCCACAGGAGTCTGTAGGAATCCGTGGGATTCTGTAAGGTTCTGGAGGGTTCTGCAGGGTTCCGTAGGGGCCCGTAGAGTTCCGTAGTGGCTGGTAAAGTTCCCTAGGGCCCTGTACCGTTCCGTAACTGCCTGCAAGGGTCTTTAGGCTTCCGTAGGGGCTGGTAGGGTTCCATAAAGTTCCGTGGGTTCCTGCAGAGTTCTGCAAGTGCCCGCAAGGGCCTGTAGGGGCCCACAGTGTTTCTGTCAGGTTCCGTAGAGTTCCGTAGGGGCCATATTTTTCTGTAGTGGCTGGTAGTATTCTGTAGGGGTCTGTAGGGTTCCGTAGGCGCCTGCAGTGTTCTGTAGGAGCCCATAGGGTTTTAGTGAGGTTCCGTTGTGTTGCTAAGGGTCTTGTAGAGTGCTGTCGGGTCCTGGAGTATTCTGTAGGGTTCCAGAGGGGCTGGTAGGGTTCCGTCGAAATCTATAGGGTTCCCTAGGGGCCCATAGAGTCCCGTAGATTTCTGTAGGGACCTGTAGGGTTGTGTAAATGCCCGCAGAAGTCTGTAGGAGTCTGTGGGATTCTGTAAGGTTCCGGAGGGTTCTGCAGGGTTCCGTAGGGACCCGTAGAGTTCCGTAGTGGCTGGTAAAGTTCCGTAGGGCCCTGTGGGGTTCTGTATGGACCTGTAGGGTTCCGTAGGGGCCTGCAGGGTTCCATAAGTGCCCGCAGGTGTCTGTAGGGTTCCGTAGGGGTCTGTAGGGTTCCGTAGGCACCTGCAGTGTTCTGTAGGAGCCCATAGGGTTTTAGTGAGGTTCCGTTGTGTTGCTAAGGGTCTTGTAGAGTGCTGTCGGGTCCTGGAGTATTCTGTAGGGTTCCAGAGGGGCTGGTAGGGTTCCGTCGAAATCTGAAGGGTTTCCCTAGGGGCCCTTAGAGTCCCGTAGATTTCCGTAGGGGCCTGTAGGGTTGTGTAAGTGCCCGCAGGGGTTGGTAGGAGCTTGTAGGGTGCCATATGTTTCCGGAGGGTTGTGTAGGGTTCCGTAGGGGCCTGTGGTGTTCCCTAGGGGCCTGTAGAGTCTCGTACAGTTCCGTAGGGTCCTGTAGGTTTCCATAAGCACCCGCAGAGGTCTGAAGGGGCCCGTACTGTTCCGTAAGGATCCATAGGGTTCCGTAGAGCTTCGTAGGTTCCCTAGAGGCCTCTGGAGTACCGCAGGAGCCAGTAGTGTTCCGTAGGGTCCTCTAGGGTTGAGTAAGTGCCCGCAGGAGTCTGTAGGAATCCGTGGGATTCTCTAAGGTTCTGGAGGGTTCTGCAGGGTTCCGTAGGGGCCCGTAGAGTTCCGTAGTGGCTGGTAAAGTTCCCTAGGGCCCTGTACCGTTCCGTAACTGCCTGCAAGGGTCTTTAGGCTTCCGTAGGGGCTGGTAGGGTTCCATAAAGTTCCGTGGGTTCCTGCAGAGTTCTGCAAGTGCCCGCAAGGGCCTGTAGGGGCCCACAGTGTTTCTGTCAGGTTCCGTAGAGTTCCGTAGGGGCCATATTTTTCTGTAGTGGCTGTTAGTATTCTGTAGGGGTCTGTAGGGTTCCGTAGGCGCCTGCAGTGTTCTGTAGGAGCCCATAGGGTTTTAGTGAGGTTCCGTTGTGTTGCTAAGGGTCTTGTAGAGTGCTGTCGGGTCCTGGAGTATTCTGTAGGGTTCCAGAGGGGCTGGTAGGGTTCCGTCGAAATCTGAAGGGTTTCCCTAGGGGCCCATAGAGTCCCGTAGATTTCTGTAGGGACCTGTAGGGTTGTGTAAATGCCCGCAGAAGTCTGTAGGAGTCTGTGGGATTCTGTAAGGTTCCGGAGGGTTCTGCAGGGTTCCGTAGGGACCCGTAGAGTTCCGTAGTGGCTGGTAAAGTTCCGTAGGGCCCTGTGGGGTTCTGTATGGACCTGTAGGGTTCCGTAGGGGCCTGCAGGGTTCCGTAAGTGCCCGCAGGTGTCTGTAGGGTTCCGTAGGGGTCTGTAGGGTTCCGTAGGCACCTGCAGTGTTCTGTAGGAGCCCATAGGGTTTTAGTGAGGTTCCGTTGTGTTGCTAAGGGTCTTGTAGAGTGCTGTCGGGTCCTGGAGTATTCTGTAGGGTTCCAGAGGGGCTGGTAGGGTTCCGTCGAAATCTGAAGGGTTTCCCTAGGGGCCCGTAGAGTCCCGTAGATTTCCGTAGGGGCCTGTAGGGTTGTGTAAGTGCCCGCAGGGGTTGGTAGGTGCTTGTAGGGTGCCATATGTTTCCGGAGGGTTGTGTAGGGTTCCGTAGGGGCCTGTGGTGTTCCCTAGGGGCCTGTAGAGTCTCGTACAGTTCCGTAGGGTCCTGTAGGTTTCCATAAGCACCCGCAGAGGTCTGAAGGGGCCCGTACTGTTCCGTAAGGATCCATAGGGTTCCGTAGAGCTTCGTAGGTTCCCTAGAGGCCTCTGGAGTACCGCAGGAGCCAGTAGTGTTCCGTAGGGTCCTCTAGGGTTGAGTAAGTGCCCGCAGGAGTCTGTAGGAATCCGTGGGATTCTGTAAGGTTCTGGAGGGTTCTGCAGGGTTCCCTAGGGGCCCTTAGAGTTCCGTAGTGGCTGGTAAAGTTCCCTAGGGCCCTGTACCGTTCCGTAACTGCCTGCAAGGGTCTTTAGGCTTCCGTAGGGGCTGGTAGGGTTCCATAAAGTTCCGTGGGTTCCTGCAGAGTTCTGCAAGTGCCCGCAAGGGCCTGTAGGGGCCCACAGTGTTTCTGTCAGGTTCCGTAGAGTTCCGTAGGGGCCATATTTTTCTGTAGTGGCTGGTAGTATTCTGTAGGGGTCTGTAGGGTTCCGTAGGCGCCTGCAGTGTTCTGTAGGAGCCCATAGGGTTTTAGTGAGGTTCCGTTGTGTTGCTAAGGGTCTTGTAGAGTGCTGTCGGGTCCTGGAGTATTCTGTAGGGTTCCAGAGGGGCTGGTAGGGTTCCGTCGAAATCTATAGGGTTCCCCAGGGGCCCATAGAGTCCCGTAGATTTCCGTAGGGACCTGTAGGGTTGTGTAAGTGCCCGCAGAAGTCTGTAGGAGTCTGTGGGATTCTGTAAGGTTCCGGAGGGTTCTGCAGGGTTCCGTAGGGACCCGTAGAGTTCCGTAGTGGCTGGTAAAGTTCCGTAGGGCCCTGTGGGGTTCTGTATGGACCTGTAGGGTTCCGTAGGGGCCTGCAGGGTTCTGTAAGTGCCTGCAGGTGTCTGTAGGGTTCCGTAGGGGTCTGTAGGGTTCCGTAGGCACCTGCAGTGTTCTGTAGGAGCCCATAGGGTTTTAGTGAGGTTCCGTTGTGTTGCTAAGGGTCTTGTAGACTGCTGTCGGGTCCTGGAGTATTCTGTAGGGTTCCAGAGGGCCTCGTAGGGTTCCGTCGAAATCTGAAGGGTTTCCCTAGGGGCCCATAGAGTCCCGTAGATTTCCGTAGGGGCCTGTAGGTTTATGTAAGTGCCCGCAGGGGTTGGTAGGAGCTTGTAGGGTGCCATATGTTTCCGGAGGGTTGTGTAGGGTTCCGTAGGGGCCTGTGGTGTTCCCTAAGGGCCTATATAGTCTCATACGGTTCCGTAGGGGCCTGTGGTTTTCCCTAGGGCCCTGCAGTGTCTTTAGAGTTCCCGGTGGCACTTGCCGGCGCTGGGTGGTAGCGCGTCGAGCTTGGTAGAGCGCCTGGCTGCAACCGGATGCGCAGGGTCAACGAGTGGCGATACAGGGAGAGTGCTCGGCTGCACTCGGAGGCGCACGATAGTAGTGCGGCGAGCTCGGCAGAGGTCCCCGCGGCACCCAGAAAAGCGGGGTGATGGAGCGGCGATACGGGAGAACGCTCAGCGGCACTCGGAGGCGCGTGGTGGTACCGCTGCTAGCGCGGCTGATCTCCCAGCAGCACCCCGAGCACCGTGGTGAAGGTGACGCGCGGAAACAAACATTACAACTCGCAGAGATTTATAAAGCAGGTATGTTTATTACAGCGCTGGGTGCAAGGGGGATTTCTCCACCAAACTTGTACACCGATTTGTGAAGCAAGCATCCATTGATGGTGAAAAGCATACATATTCATTATGGTGGTCAGGTTGTTATAATTAATGGCGTTACTATTCTAATTATTTCTAAGAACTCATTATCAAAAATCTCCTCCCCTGTCCTGACCAGATGGACACCTTTCCCAGACAATGTTCCTCCTCAGCACCTCCTTAGCATGCAGCTGCTCCCGCTATCTTATACACAAGGCCATTTCTTTATCTTGGAATGCTGGGGCTCCGAGCTTTTGTTCTTTCCCAGGCTTTATTACATCAACACTAACAACCTGTAACCGTTCGTTTTCTGAATTAAGTCCCCCCTTTTCTTTCAACTTTGTAAATTCTTTTACAATCACCTATAACATATTCTCTCTCCCCATCTGATTTCTAAAATACTTCCCAGATTCCACTCGTTCACGGAGCTGATGCTTCTTCCATTGAATGTATTCGTCTTTGGCCCCCCTAGTAGAATACATAAGACATCTAATTAATGCACACACTAAATTCCTAACATAAGTGTTGCTATTAGAAGGATAAACAGTCGCTTAAGCCAAGCAAAGTTAGGTAACCACGAGGTTAACTTTTCCCAAAAAAAAAAAAACCGGAATGTGGTGTCATCATGCGCAGTCAAATGCAAAATCTGAGTTTTAGCTATGAGATTTTGTAAGTCTTTCTCTACTCTCCCATTCTGGTTTACATATGAACAACAGCCTTGATTAATCACATTATGAGCCATATAAGCCTCCTTCTTTCCAGGTTAATAAGTCTAATGCCATTCTGTTTTGTTTCACCACATTTGCTAATGACTGGACTTCTTGTTGAAGTGCTTGTATAGCATCGATTGTAGATTTCTCGGGCACTTCTGTAGTGGCCGTTATGTTCACAATTGCCTTTTCCAATTCACTGACGCCCAGGAACGGTATAAACCATCTTACAAAGCTGTGGAACCTTGTTCCCCTCGTCACTAGAGGGTTTTCCACTCCCCGAATTCTCCTCCAAGGTGTTCTCAGCATTCCTGAGGGGATTTCAGACTGATTAAACACCGTATCCTGGCTAGTTAGATAGCCTATCGTGCAAGTTCCCTTCCATCCTCCGGGCAGCTGTTTTCTACTATATCCATCTCCACACAACCACCAATACCCTTTAGGTAACTTACAGGGTCCAATAGTTGCCATCCAATTCGCACCTAAAAATTTCCCCGCCTTGTACCGTCCATACTCCCAGGAATATCCTTCTCCTTCGGAAATACCACTACTTTTATATGCAACTAGTTGTGTTTTGTCGCAAAAGTCAATATATGTTACCCTTATCCCTGTTAGATCCCAACTTCCCACATCAGCAGTTGTCTTATTAATCCAGTACTTGCTCCATCCCCAAGTCTTAGTCTTATTCACCGGCCCCCTGTGTCTATGTTCCCCGTGTTCCCATGCACAATTGTTATTGCTAATTAATACCACAAACTCTTCTTTCAACAGTTGTAAATGAAATCTGGGTCCTAAGGGGTAGATATTATCATCGTACTCACAATACCCATTCGACTCATCCCCCCCTTTTGCCCAAAATTTAGACCAGGTTCCGTTGGCATTGTTCCGATTGCTTGCTGCCACCCCACATAGAGGCAATTTCATTTCTCCTTTGGGTAGGGTTGTACATACCCAACAGTCTGACAGATTAGTAGCCCTTACCAATGTTTCCATATTTCGTGAATATGTATTCACATCCCGTGTCCCTCCCCCTGAAACACAAAGTCCTGGCATGTTGATGACTATTAATGTCATTAATGCCCATCTTTTCGTTGGAGGCGAAGTTTCAGGGGTCCGGCCTGCGTTGATGTCCATTGGGGTTCTGGAGCCCTCTTGACGCGAGTCCAATGGATCCAAGTGGCTTGTTCCTTGATCTTTATGGCCGTGTGAGTGGTCAGCAGTACCTGGAAGGGACCTTCCCCCTTTGGCTTCAGTGGTGAATCTGTAAAAGACTTAACATATACATAGTCCCCAAGTTCGATCTCGTGTACTGGTCCATCCAGCCCACGAGCTCTTGTTCCCAGAACCAGTTTTTCTACCTCTCGGAGCTGTTTTTGTAAATTTATCAGGTAATCTGTTAGTATTTCATTCCCCAGCTCTGTGGATATTCCGTCTTGTACACTATATGATCTCCCATACAGTATTTCAAAGGGGCTCAAACCTTCTTTGGTTCTGGGTTTTGTTCTTATCCTGAGAAGGGCTAAGGGTAGTGATTGAGGCCAGGCCAAGTTAGCTTCCTGGCCTAGTTTCACAATTTGCGTTTTGATCAAGTGATTCATCTTTTCTACTTGACCACTCGATCGTGGGTTGTATGGGGTGTGAAGTTGCCAGTCTATACCCAATAGTCTGCTTACTTTCGAAACAACCCTTGCAGTGAAATGAGATCCTCGGTCCGAGGAAATTACTGCGGGAACCCCGAACCTTGGTATAATTTCATGCAACAACGCTTTGACCACTTCTCTTGTTTTGTTGGTTCGACAGGGAAATGCCTCTGGCCATCCTGAAAAGGTATCAGTTAACACCAATAGGTATCGAAACCCCCTTTTCTTGGAAGTTCTGAAAAATCAATTTGCCATTGTTGTCCCGGATAGTTTCCCTTCCCTATCTGGCCAAATTGGACTCTGGGGCCTGTCTTAGGGTTGTTCTGTAAACATACCTCACACTGCTGAGTGACTTGTTTGACAGTGGCGTATAGATTTTGAGCACATATTAGCCTGTTCAGGTATCTGTAAAGTGCCTCTGTTCCCCAATGAGATTTTCTATGTTCTGCCATGACCACTGCCCATAATAACGAAAAAGGGCACTTGCTGCTGGGCTATCTGTGCTTTCTGTGAAGAAACTTTATAGCCATTGTCACTTTGGCAGGCAGTAATACTGCATCTAAGAGTTTGAGAATTTCTTCAGCATGTTTGATGTGCTTCCCTTGTGTAGATAAGAGTCCTCTTCCTCTCCAGACCGCCCCGTGAGCATGCACTACCCCAAAAGCATATTTAGATTCTGTCCAGATACTTACCCGTTTTCCTTTGGCCAATTCCAGGGCTCGGGTTAGTGCTATAATCTCAGCCTTTTGGGCTGATGTATTTGCGGCCAGGGCCTTGGATTCTATTACCTTCTCTGTGGTGGTTACCGCATAGCCAGCTTTGCGTATCCCCTGTTGAATGATGCCGCTCCCGTCGGTGAACCAGGAATCCTCTGCATCCTCCAATGGTTCTTCTTTCAGGTCTGGTCGGCTGGAGTACACCGCCTCGATTGTTTCCAAGCAGTCGTGGGTCACTGATACTCCTTCGGTTCCGCTGAGGAAAGAGGCTGGATTGACAATATTAGTTACCGTTATATCTACATCATCTTGCTCTATCAGGATAGCCTGGTACTTAAGAAACCTCTGAGGTGAAAGCCAATGCCCCCCTTTTACTTCCAGTACTGCTGAGACTGTATGTGATACCATAACTGTGATTTTCTGGCCTAGGGTGAACTTACGGGCCTCTTGGATGTTTATTACCACTGCTGCCACCGCTCGGAGACAGCTAGGCCACCCTTTACTTACTTCGTCAAGCTGTTTGGAGAAGTATGCCACCGCCCTTCGATAGGGTCCCAAATTCTGGGCTAGGACTCCTAAGGCCATTCCTTGCTTTTCATAGGAAAACAACCAGAAAGGTTTAGTAGTGTCAGGTAATCCCAGGGCAGGTGCTTCCATTAACCTCTTTTTTAATCGATGGAAGGCTTTGTCTGCCTCCCTATTCCATATAATATTCTTTGAGTCAGATTTTAAGAACTCGTATAAAGGCTTTACCAAAAGTCCGTAGTTATATATCCAGAGACGACACCATCCTTTCATTCCTAGGAAGGTTCGAAGTTCCTTAGGCGTCTGTGGTCGAGGTGTCTGGCAGATGGCCTCTTTCCTCTCCTTCCCCAGTGTCCGTTGGCCTGCGGTTATTTCATATCCCAGATAGGTCACTTGCTGCTGGGCTATCTGTGCTTTCTGTGAAGAAACTTTATAGCCATTAAGTCCAAGAAAATTTAACAGGCTCACAGTCCGTTTTATGCATGTTTCTCTGGTGTCAGGGGCGAGTAATATATCGTCCACATACTGCAAAACCACTCCTGACCCAAGCGGGCGTTTCCACTGTTCCAAGTCTTTAGCTAGCTGATTTCCAAAAAGCGTCGAGCTATTTTTGAAGCCCTGCGGTAGCACAGTCCATGTAAGCTGTGTTTTCCTCCCAGATTCTGGGTTTTCCCATTCGAATGCAAATAAAAGCTGGCTCTCTGGGCTCAAAGGCACGCAGAAAAAGGCATCCTTTAGGTTCAAAACGGTAAACCATGCCAATTCAGGTACCAGTTTAGTTAGAAGAGTGTATGGATTTGCTACTACCGGATGCAAATCCTCAACAGCTATCCTGTTGATAGCTCTGAGGTCCTGCACTATGCGATAGCTACCATCCGGCTTCTTAACAGGTAATATTGGAGTGTTATACTCTGATTCACATTCTTTCAGCAGCCCATACTCAATAAACCGATCTATAGTTGGTCGGATCCCCTCCCTGTCCTCTATTCTAAGGGGATACTGTTTAACTCTCACCGGTCGTGGTCCTTGTTGAGGCTTTATCACTATTGGGGAAGCATTTTTTGCTCTCCCCGGCACTCCCGAGGCCCAGACCCCCGGATAAATTTGGGCTTTAATCTCCTCAGGCACTCCTGTAGAAATGGGAGTTCCTATTAGGGCCAAACTTAGTATTTCAATTAGTTGATCTTCTCTTATCCGGAGTTCCATTTTCCTTTTTTGAATTTAATTTCTGCTCCCAATTGCTCTAATAAATCTCGCCCTAACAGGGGTCTCGGCGAATTTGGCAGATATAAAAATTTGTGTATCGCCAATTATTTTCCCAATTTGAACTTAAGAGGTTTGAGAAAATATGCCTTTTCACTCCGGCCAGTGGCTCCTGTTACTGTTATAAAATCAGTATCGATAGGGGTCAGAGCTTGATTTAAAACCGAATACATTGCTCCTGTATCCACCAAAAATTCTATTCTTGTTGCTTTTTCCCTAGCCTTAGGGTAACCAGTGGATCCGCTAGGGTAGATTCCCCCGGTCCCCGTCAATCTTCTTTATAATGGGCCTGAATTTTTTCTTTTCGTCTTTTTGGGGACCCATTCTTCCAGTGCCCTCTCTGCTTACACCATGCACATTGATCTCTTTCTAATGGTTTCCTAAAATTCCCTGCTTTCGTTTCCCCCCTCCCATGTATTGCTACCACCAGTGCCCGTCTGTCCCTTTTCTTATCCTCCTCCTCCCGGTTGTTAAACACTCTCCATGCCTCATCTAACAGAGTATCTAGATTTCTGCTGTCGGTTGTTCTCAGTTTTTGCAGCTTCCTCCGGATATCGTTGGCAGACTGCCCTAAAAAGAGAGACACTAACTGCTGGATTCCTATCTCTGATCCAGGGTCCGAGGGGGTGTAGCGTCTCATTGCATCTCGTAATTTATCTAGAAACTCCGAGGGACTCTCCTTCGGCCCTCGTCTTACAGCATACAGCATTGATCAGTTAATGGCTTTCGGGATAGCCCTCTCCATCCCTGTTATAATCCAATCTCTGTAAGTTTCTAGCGCCTCTGAGTGAATGCTCCTGTTTGGGTTCCAGTGAGGGTTCTGCAAAGGGAAGTGTTCTTTAATGTCCCTTCCTGAATCTTTCAGTTGGTCCGTGGCTATATTGTGAGCAGTTCTTAAAACCAGTTGTTTCTCAGTTTCTCTTAGGTGATCTAATAATAACTGGATATCACTCCAGTCAGGATTGTGCTGCTTTACCAGAAACTGAAAATGTCTAGTAACCCCTACGGGATCATTCCGATAATTCTTTGCCACACTTTTCCAGGTTTCTAAATCAAATGAGGAAAAGGGACTTTTATCATTACGGGTGGTCCGTCCGGACCCATGGCTTCCCTTAAGGGTGCTTGAATCGCTGCTTGCTCTGTCCTTTTCCGAGTACGGGACGATACAGGGCTGTCAGGTGGGGTTTTGGAATCAGCTTCAGTTTCTCTATCTTCTTGAGGAACCCTTACCCCATCCCAACGGTCTTCTATTGCTCTAACCGGTAGTAAGTAAGTGTCAAGAAAATCGTCTTCTTTAAGATCCCAAATCTTTTCAGGCTTTGTGCATCTCTGCCCTATACTACAGGCTGAACAACATCTTTTTATATTACCTTTCATTTCTCCTCTTCTTTCTTTCTCTAAGGCTAGTACCATCGGGTCTTGTGGAGGTAATAGCCCGCTGTCCCGTTGGTACTCTGGGTGGTTCCAAAGGGTGAAAAACATATCCGCATATGTGACTTCATCCCTTCTAAGGGACAGCATTAATTGTAGTATAGTATTGTAATTAAGATTCGTAAGCTGTAAGCTTCGTTCGTCTCCGGCCGCTCTCCTCGCGGAGAACACGGAACCGCGGATCGGAACTTCACACTCGCTCTGCAGCAGTGCCGCGTCTCAATCACTCATACAACAATTACAGACAATAACACGGTAGGGATACCTTATGACAAATACACTAAATAATCAACAATATTACAATTCCACACACTAACCCAAAACCCAGGGATCCCACACCATTAGCCCAAGCTTGAGCATACCCCGGGGCGAGTACACCGACTCTTTACCACGCGTAGGACGTCTCCTCACGACTTACAGGTCCCCCCATGAAACCCTAAAACATACCTGGTCCGCAGGAGATGGTCCTTGTCTGTCCCCGCGGTGATCTGGATGAGTTGGGGAGTCCTTCCGAGAAATCTCGGGGGCGCCCAGAGGACTCCCGTCCTCAGCAGGTCCCGCAGCCGGACAGAGGGGGTCCCATCTGGGGTGCCAAATTGACGCTCGAAAACAAACATTACAACTCGCAGAGAGTTATAAAGCAGGTATGTTTATTGCAGCGCTGGGTGCAAGGGGGATTTCTCCGCCAAACTTGTACACCGGTTTGTGAAGCAAGCGTCCATTTATGGTAAAAAGCATACATATTCATTATGGTGGGCAGGTTATTAAAATTAAAGGCGTTACTATTCTAATTATTTCCAAGAACTCATTATCAAAAATCTCCTCCCCTGTCCTGACCAGATGGACACCTTTCCCAGACAGTTAGGTTCCTCCTCAGCACCTCCTTAGCATGCAGCTGCTCCCGCTATCTTATACACAAAGCCATTTCTTTATCTTGGAATTCTGGGGCCCCGAGCTTTTGTTCTTTCCCAGACTGTAATACAACTGCACTAACAAACTGTAACCGTTCGTTTTCTGAATCAAAGGAGCGGCGATATCGGGAGAGCGCTCGGTGGCACTCGGAGGCGCGCTGTGGTACCGCGGCAAGATCCCGAGACCACCCAGAGGCACTCGCATGCGCAGGGTGGAGCACGAAGAGCTCGGGAGAGCGTCCAGCGGCACCCCGAGGAGCGGGATGAGCGTGCATCGGGACGACCGGACACAGAGCGGCACCTGGAGGCGCACGGTGGTAGTGCGGCGAGCTCGGGAGAGCGCCCGGCGGCACCCCGACGCGCGTGGTCAACGAGTGTCGATACCGGGAGAGCGCTCGGCGGCACTCGGAGGCGCACGGTGGTAGCGCGGCGAGCTCGGCAGAGCACCCGGCGGCACCCCGAGCACCGTGGTGAAGGAGCGGCGATATCGGGAGAGGGCTCGGCGGCAGTCAGAGGCGCGCTGCGGTACCGCGGCGATATCCCGAGAGCACCCAGCGGCACTCGCATGTGCAGGGTGGAGCGCGAAGAGCTCGGGAGAGCGTCCGGCGGCACCCCGAGGAGCGGGATGAGCGTGCGTCGGGTCGACCGGACGCACAGCGGCACCTGGAGGCGCACGGTGGTAGTGCGGCGAGCTCGGGAGAGCGCCCGGTGGCACCCCGAGGAGCGGGATGAGCGTGCGTCGGGTCGACCGGACGCACAGCGGCACCTGGAGGCGCACGGTGGTAGTGCGGCAAGCTCGGGAGAGCGCCCGGCGGCACCCAGACAAGCAGGGTGAAGGAGCGGCGATACCGGGAGAGCGTTCAGCGGCACTCGGAGGCACGCGGTGGTACCGCTGTGAGCTCGGCAGTGCGCCCGGCGGCACCCCAGGCACTGTGGTGAAGGAGCAGCGATATTGGGAGAGCGCCTGGCGGCACCCCGACGTGCGGGGTCAACGAGTGGCGATACCGGGAGAGCGCTCGGTGGCACTCGGAGGCGCACGGTGGTACCGCGGCGAGATCCCGAGAGCACCCAGCGGCACTCACATGCGCAGGGTGGAGCACGAAGAGCTCGGGAGAGCGTCCGGCGGCACCCCGAGGAGCGGGATGAGCGTGCGTCGGGTCGACCGGACGCACAGCGGCACCTGGAGGCGCACGGTGGTAGTGCGGCGAGCTCGGGAGAGCGCCCGGTGGCACCCCGAGGAGCGGGATGAGCGTGCGTCGGGTCGACCGGACGTACAGCGGCACCTGGAGGCGCACGGTGGTAGTGCGGCGAGCTCGGCAGAGCGCCCGGCGGCACCCCGAGGAGCGGGGTGAAGGAGCGGCGATATCGGGAGAGCGCTCGGCGGCAACTGATGAGCGGGATGAGCATGCGCCGGGTCGACCGGACGCACAGTGACACCCGGAAGCTCACGGTGGTAGCGCGGCGAGCTCGGAAGAGCCCCGCAGCACCCCGAAGAGCGGGGAGAAGGATCGGTGTGGTCGGGAGGAGGCGGAGCGACAGCCGGAGGCGCAGGGTGGTAGCGTGGTGAGCTCGGACAGTGCCCGGCGGCACCCCAAAGAGAGCGCTGAGGGCACGGGTGAGTCGGACGAGGACTCGTCGGCACCCCGAAGGGCGGGGGGAGCGGCTCGGGCAGGTGGGACGTGCGCCCGTCACCATCCCGAGGGGTGGGTTAAGGCTCGGCGGGATCGAGTTGGCGCCCGACGGCACCTGGAGGGGTGGGATGAGGGTGCGTCGGGGTTGGGAGGATGCGCAGCGACACCCGGAGGCGCAGAGCGGTAGCGCAGCAAGCTCGGCAGAGCGCCCGGAGGCACCCTGCCGAGCGGGGTGTATATACGGAGCGGTCGGAAGGCGCACCGCGACACCTGGAGGAGCACGGCAGTAGCGCGGCGGGCTCGGGAGAACCCCGCATCACCCTGAAGAGCGGGGTGATGAATCGGCGTGGTCGGGAGGACGCGCAGCAACACGCAGAGGCGCACGCTGGTACAACGGCGAGCTCGGACAAGGGTTCCAGAGCTCGGGACTCTGTAGGGTTCCAGAGGGGCTCGTAGGGTTCCGTCGAAATCTGAAGGGTTCCCTAGGGGCCCGTAGAGTCCCGTAGATTTCCGTAGGGACCTGTAGGGTTATGTAAGTGCCCGCAGGGGTTGGTAGGAGCTTGTAGGGTGCCATATGTTTCCGGAGGGTTGTGTAGGGTTCCATAGGGGCCTGTGGTGTTCCCTAGGGGCCTGTAGAGTCTCGTACAGTTCCGTAGGGTCCTGTAGGTTTCCATAAGCGCCCGCAGAGGTCTGAAGGGGCCCGTACTGTTCCGTAAGGATCCATGGGGTTCTGTAGAGCTTCGTAGGTTCCCTAGAGGCCTCTGGAGTACGGCAGGAGCCAGTAGTGTTCCGTAGGGTCCTCTAGGGTTGAGTAAGTGCCCGCAGGAGTCTGTAGGAGTCTGTGGGATTCTGTAAGGTTCCGGAGGGTTCTGCAGGGTTCCGTAGGGACCCGTAGAGTTCCGTAGTGGCTGGTAAAGTTCCGTAGGGCCCTGTGGGGTTCTGTATGGACCTGTAGGGTTCCGTAGGGGCCTGCAGGGTTCCGTAAGTGCCCGCAGGTGTCTGTAGGGTTCCGTAGGCACCTGCAGTGTTCTCTAGGAGCCCATAGGGTTTTAGTGAGGTTCCGTTGTGTTGCTAAGGGTCTTGTAGAGTGCTGTCGGGTCCTGGAGTATTCTGTAGGGTTCCAGAGGGCCTTGTAGGGTTCCGTCAAAATCTGAAGGGTTCCCTAGGGGCCCGTAGAGTCCCGTAGATTTCCGTAGGGACCTGTAGGGTTATGTAAGTGCCCGCAGGGGTTGGTAGGAGCTTGTAGGGTGCCATATGTTTCCGGAGGGTTGTGTAGGGTTCCGTAGGGGCCTGTGGTGTTCCCTAGGGGCCTGTAGAGTCTCGTACAGTTCCGTAGGGTCCTGTAGGTTTCCATAAGCGTCCGCAGAGGTCTGAAGGGGCCCGTACTGTTCCGTAAGGATCCATGGGGTTCTGTAGAGCTTCGTAGGTTCCCTAGAGGCCTCTGGAGTTCCGCAGGAGCCAGTAGTGTTCCGTAGGGTCCTCTAGGGTTGAGTAAGTGCCCGCAGGAGTCTGTAGGAATCCGTGGGATTCTGTAAGGTTCTGGATGGTTCTGCAGGGTTCTGTAGGGACCCGTAGAGTTCCGTAGTGGCTGGTAAAGTTGCCTAGGGCCCTGTGGGGTTCTGTATGGACCTGTAGGGTTCCGTAGGGGCCTGCAGTGTTCTGTAAGTGCCCGTAGGTGTCTGTACGGGTCTGTAGGGTTCCGTAGGCACCTACAGTGTTCTGTAGGAGCCCATAGGGTTTTAGTGAGGTTCCGTTGTGTTGCTAAGGGTCTTGTAGAGTTCTGTCGGGTCCTGGAGTATTCTGTAGGGTTCCAGAGGGCCTCGTAGGGTTCCATCGAAATCTATAGGGTTCCCTAGGGGCCCATAGAGTCCCGTAGATTTCTGTAGGGACCTGTAGGGTTGTGTAAGTGCCCGCAGAAGTCTGTAGGAGTCTGTGGGATTCTGTAAGGTTCTGGAGGGTTCTGCAGGTTCTGTAGGGACCTGTAGAGTTCCGTAGTGGCTGGTAAAGTTCCGTAGGGCCCTGTGGGGTTCTGTATGGACCTGTAGGGTTCCATAGGGGCCTGCAGGTTTCCGTAAGTGCCTGCAGGTGTCTGTAGGGTTCCATAGGCACCTGCAGTGTTCTCTAGGAGCCCATAGGGTTTTAGTGAGGTTCCGTTGTGTTGCTAAGGGTCTTGTAGAGTGCTGTCGGGTCCTGGAGTATTCTGTAGGGTTCCAGAGGGCCTTGTAGGGTTCCGTCAAAATCTGAAGGGTTCCCTAGGGGCCCGTAGAGTCCCGTAGATTTCCGTAGGGACCTGTAGGGTTATGTAAGTGCCCGCAGGGGTTGGTAGGAGCTTGTAGGGTGCCATATGTTTCCGGAGGGTTGTGTAGGGTTCCATAGGGGCCTGTGGTGTTCCCTAGGGGCCTGTAGAGTCTCGTACAGTTCCTGGGATCCTGTAGGTTTCCATAAGGGCCCGCAGAGGTCTGAAGGGGCCCGTACTGTTCCATAAGGATCCATGGGGTTCTGTAGAGCTTCGTAGGTTCCCTAGAGGCTTCTGGAGTTCCGCAGGAGCCAGTAGTGTTCCGTAGGGTCCTCTAGGGTTGAGTAAGTGCCCGCAGGAGTCTGTAGGAATCCGTGGGATTCTGTAAGGTTCTGGAGGGTTCTGCAGGGTTCTGTAGGGACCCGTAGAGTTCCGTAGTGGCTGGTAAAGTTCCGTAGGGCCCTGTGGGGTTCTGTATGGACCTGTAGGGTTCCGTAGGGGCCTGCAGGTTTCCGTAAGTGCCCGCAGGTGTCTGTAGGGTTCCATAGGCACCTGCAGTGTTCTGTAGGAGCCCATAGGGTTTTAGTGAGGTTCCGTTGTGTTGCTAAGGGTCTTGTAGAGTGCTGTCGGGTCCTGGAGTATTCTGTAGGGTTCCAGAGGGCCTTGTAGGGTTCCGTCGAAATCTGAAGGGTTCCCTAGGGGCCCGTAGAGTCCTGTAGATTTCCGTAGGGACCTGTAGGGTTGTGTAAGTGCCCGCAGGGGTTGGTAGGAGCTTGTAGGGTGCCATATGTTTCCGGAGGGTTGTGTAGGGTTCCATAGGGGCCTGTGGTGTTCCCTAGGGGCCTGTAGAGTCTCGTACAGTTCCGTAGGGTCCTGTAGGTTTCCATAAGCGCCCGCAGAGGTCTGAAGGGGCCCGTACTGTTCCGTAAGGATCCATGGGGTTCTGTAGAGCTTCGTAGGTTCCCTAGAGGCCTCTGGAGTTCCGCAGGAGCCAGTAGTGTTCCGTAGGGTCCTCTAGGGTTGAGTAAGTGCCCGCAGGAGTCTGTAGGAATCCGTGGGATTCTGTAAGGTTCTGGAGGGTTCTGCAGGGTTCCATAGGGACCCGTAGAGTTCCGTAGTGGCTGGTAAAGTTCCGTAGGGCCCTGTGGGGTTCTGTATGGACCTGTAGGGTTCCGTAGGGGCCTGCAGTGTTCTGTAAGTGCCCGTAGGTGTCTGTACGGGTCTGTAGGGTTCCGTAGGCACCTACAGTGTTCTGTAGGAGCCCATAGGGTTTTAGTGAGGTTCCGTTGTGTTGCTAAGGGTCTTGTAGAGTTCTGTTGGGTCCTGGAGTATTCTGTAGGGTTCCAGAGGGCCTCGTAGGGTTCCATCGAAATCTATAGGGTTCCCTAGGGGCCCATAGAGTCCCGTAGATTTCTGTAGGGACCTGTAGGGTTGTGTAAGTGCCCGCAGAAGTCTGTAGGAGTCCGTGGGATTCTGTAAGGTTCTGGAGGGTTCTGCAGGTTCTGTAGGGACCCGTAGAGTTCCGTAGTGGCTGGTAAAGTTCCGTAGGGCCCTGTGGGGTTCTGTATGGACCTGTAGGGTTCCGTAGGGGCCTGCAGGTTTCCGTAAGTGCCCGCAGGTGTCTGTAGGGTTCCATAGGCACCTGCAGTGTTCTGTAGGAGCCCATAGGGTTTTAGTGAGGTTCCGTTGTGTTGCTAAGGGTCTTGTAGAGTCCTGTCGGGTCCTGGAGTATTCTGTAGGGTTCCAGAGGGGCTGGTAGGGTTCCGTCGAAATCTGAAGGGTTCCCTAGGGGCCCGTAGAGTCCCGTAGATTTCCGTAGGGACCTGTAGGGTTGTGTAAGTGCCCGCAGGGGTTGGTAGGAGCTTGTAGGGTGCCATATGTTTCCGGAGGGTTGTGTAGGGTTCCATAGGGGCCTGTGGTGTTCCCTAGGGGCCTGTAGAGTCTCGTACAGTTCCGTAGGGTCCTGTAGGTTTCCATAAGCGCCCGCAGAGGTCTGAAGGGGCCCGTACTGTTCCGTAAGGATCCATGGGGTCCTGTAGAGCTTCGTAGGTTCCCTAGCGGCCTCTGGAGTACGGCAGGAGCCAGTAGTGTTCCGTAGGGTCCTCTAGGGTTGAGTAAGTGCCCGCAGGAGTCTGTAGGAATCCGTGGGATTCTGTAAGGTTCTGGAGGGTTCTGCAGGGTTCCATAGGGACCCGTAGAGTTCCGTAGTGGCTGGTAAAGTTGCCTAGGGCCCTGTGGGGTTCTGTATGGACCTGTAGGGTTCCGTAGGGGCCTGCAGTGTTCTGTAAGTGCCCGTAGGTGTCTGTACGGGTCTGTAGGGTTCCGTAGGCACCTACAGTGTTCTGTAGGAGCCCATAGGGTTTTAGTGAGGTTCCGTTGTGTTGCTAAGGGTCTTGTAGAGTGCTGTCGGGTCCTGGAGTATTCTGTAGGGTTCCAGAGGGGCTCATAGGGTTCCATCGAAATCTATAGGGTTCCGTAGGGGCCCATAGAGTCCCGTAGATTTCTGTAGGGACCTGTAGGGTTGTGTAAGTGCCCACAGAAGTCTGTAGGAGTCTGTGGGATTCTGTAAGGTTCTGGAGGGTTCTGCAGGTTCTGTAGGGACCCGTAGAGTTCCGTAGTGGCTGGTAAAGTTGCCTAGGGCCCTGTGGGGTTCTGTATGGACCTGTAGGGTTCCATAGGGGCCTGCAGGTTTCCGTAAGTGCCCGCAGGTGTCTGTAGGGTTCCATAGGCACCTGCAGTGTTCTGTAGGAGCCCATAGGGTTTTAGTGAGGTTCCGTTGTGTTGCTAAGGGTCTTGTAGAGTCCTGTCGGGTCCTGGAGTATTCCGTAGGGTTCCAGAGGGCCTTGTAGGGTTCCGTCGAAATCTGAAGGGTTCCCTAGGGGCCCGTAGAGTCCCGTAGATTTCCTTAGGGACCTGTAGGGTTGTGTAAGTGCCCGCAGAAGTCTGTAGGAGTCTGTGGGATTCTGTAAGGTTCTGGAGGGTTCTGCAGGTTCTGTAGGGACCTGTAGAGTTCCGTAGTGGCTGGTAAAGTTCCGTAGGGCCCTGTGGGGTTCTGTATGGACCTGTAGGGTTCCATAGGGGCCTGCAGGTTTCCGTAAGTGCCCGCAGGTGTCTGTAGGGTTCCGTAGGCACCTGCAGTGTTCTCTAGGAGCCCATAGGGTTTTAGTGAGGTTCCGTTGTGTTGCTAAGGGTCTTGTAGAGTGCTGTCGGGTCCTGGAGTATTCTGTAGGGTTCCAGAGGGCCTTGTAGGGTTCCGTCGAAATCTGAAGGGTTCCCTAGGGGCCCGTAGAGTCCCGTAGATTTCCGTAGGGACCTGTAGGGTTATGTAAGTGCCCGCAGGGGTTGGTAGGAACTTGTAGGGTGCCATATGTTTCCGGAGGGTTGTGTAGGGTTCCATAGGGGCCTGTGGTGTTCCCTAGGGGCCTGTAGAGTCTCGTACAGTTCCTGGGATCCTGTAGGTTTCCATAAGGGCCCGCAGAGGTCTGAAGGGGCCCGTACTGTTCCATAAGGATCCATGGGGTTCTGTAGAGCTTCGTAGGTTCCCTAGAGGCCTCTGGAGTTCCGCAGGAGCCAGTAGTGTTCCGTAGGGTCCTCTAGGGTTGAGTAAGTGCCCGCAGGAGTCTGTAGGAATCCGTGGGATTCTGTAAGGTTCTGGAGGGTTCTGCAGGTTCTGTAGGGACCCGTAGAGTTCCGTAGTGGCTGGTAAAGTTCCGTAGGGCCCTGTGGGGTTCTGTATGGACCTGTAGGGTTCCGTAGGGGCCTGCAGGTTTCCGTAAGTGCCCGCAGGTGTCTGTAGGGTTCCATAGGCACCTGCAGTGTTCTGTAGGAGCCCATAGGGTTTTAGTGAGGTTCCGTTGTGTTGCTAAGTGTCTTGTAGAGTGCTGTCGGGTCCTGGAGTATTCTGTAGGGTTCCAGAGGGGCTGGTAGGGTTCCGTCGAAATCTGAAGGGTTCCCTAGGGGCCCGTAGAGTCCCGTAGATTTCCGTAGGGACCTGTAGGGTTGTGTAAGTGCCCGCAGGGGTTGGTAGGAGCTTGTAGGGTGCCATATGTTTCCGGAGGGTTGTGTAGGGTTCCGTAGGGGCCTGTGGTGTTCCCTAGGGGCCTGTAGAGTCTCGTACAGTTCCGTAGGGTCCTGTAGGTTTCCATAAGCGCCCGCAGAGGTCTGAAGGGGCCCGTACTGTTCCATAAGGATCCATGGGGTTCTGTAGAGCTTCGTAGGTTCCCTAGAGGCCTCTGGAGTACGGCAGGAGCCAGTAGTGTTCCGTAGGGTCCTCTAGGGTTGAGTAAGCGCCCGCAGATGTCTGAAGGGGCCCGTACTGTTCCGTAAGGATCCATGGGGTTCTGTAGAGCTTCGTAGGTTCCCTAGAGGCCTCTGGAGTACGGCAGGAGCCAGTAGTGTTCCGTAGGGTCCTCTAGGGTTGAGTAAGTGCCCGCAGGAGTCTGTAGGAATCCGTGGGATTCTGTAAGGTTCTGGAGGGTTCTGCAGGGTTCCATAGGGACCCGTAGAGTTCCGTAGTGGCTGGTAAAGTTGCCTAGGGCCCTGTGGGGTTCTGTATGGACCTGTAGGGTTCCGTAGGGGCCTGCAGTGTTCTGTAAGTGCCCGTAGGTGTCTGTACGGGTCTGTAGGGTTCCGTAGGCACCTACAGTGTTCTGTAGGAGCCCATAGGGTTTTAGTGAGGTTCCGTTGTGTTGCTAAGGGTCTTGTAGAGTTCTGTTGGGTCCTGGAGTATTCTGTAGGGTTCCAGAGGGGCTCATAGGGTTCCATCGAAATCTATAGGGTTCCCTAGGGGCCCATAGAGTCCCGTAGATTTCTGTAGGGACCTGTAGGGTTGTGTAAGTGCCCGCAGAAGTCTGTAGGAGTCTGTGGGATTCTGTAAGGTTCTGGAGGGTTCTGCAGGGTTCTGTAGGGACCCGTAGAGTTCCGTAGTGGCTGGTAAAGTTCCGTAGGGCCCTGTGGGGTTCTGTATGGACCTGTAGGGTTCCGTAGGGGCCTGCAGGTTTCCGTAAGTGCCCGCAGGTGTCTGTAGGGTTCCATAGGCACCTGCAGTGTTCTGTAGGAGCCCATAGGGTTTTAGTGAGGTTCCGTTGTGTTGCTAAGGGTCTTGTAGAGTGCTGTCGGGTCCTGGAGTATTCCGTAGGGTTCCAGAGGGCCTTGTAGGGTTCCGTCAAAATCTGAAGGGTTCCCTAGGGGCCCGTAGAGTCCCGTAGATTTCCGTAGGGACCTGTAGGGTTATGTAAGTGCCCGCAGGGGTTGGTAGGAGCTTGTAGGTGCCATATGTTTCCGGAGGGTTGTGTAGGGTTCCGTAGGGGCCTGTGGTGTTCCCTAGGGGCCTGTAGAGTCTCGTACAGTTCCATAGGGTCCTGTAGGTTTCCATAAGGGCCCGCAGAGGTCTGAAGGGGCCTGTACTGTTCCGTAAGGATCCATAGGGTTCCGTAGAGCTTCGTAGGTTCCCTAGAGGCCTCTGGAGTACCGCAGGAGCCAGTAGTGTTCCGTAGGGTCCTCTAGGGTTGTTTAAGTGCCCGCAGGAGTCTGTAGGAATCCGTGGGATTCTGTAAGGTTCTGGAGGGTTCTGCAGGGTTCCGTAGGGGCCCGTAGAGTTCCGTAGTGGCTGGTAAAGTTGCCTGGGCCCTGTGGGGTTCTGTATGGACCTGTAGGGTTCCGTAGAGGCCTGCAGGGTTCTGTAAGTGCCCGTAGGTGTCTGTACGGGTCTGTAGGGTTCCGTAGGCACCTACAGTGTTCTGTAGGAGCCCATAGGGTTTTAGTGAGGTTCCGTTGTGTTGCTAAGGGTCTTGTAGAGTCCTGTCGGGTCCTGGAGTATTCTGTAGGGTTCCAGAGGGGCTCATAGGGTTCCATCGAAATCTATAGGGTTCCCTAGGGGCCCATAGAGTCCCGTAGATTTCCGTAGGGACCTGTAGGGTTGTGTAAGTGCCAGCAGAAGTCTGTAGGAGTCTGTGGGATTCTGTAAGGTTCCTGAGGGTTCTGCAGGGTTCCGTAGGGACCCGTAGAGTTTTGTAGTGGCTGGTAAATTTCCGTAGGGCCCTGTGGGGTTCTTTATGGACCTGTAGGGTTCCGTAGGGGCCTGCAGTGTTCTGTAGGAGCCCATAGGGTTTTAGTGAGGTTCCGTTGTGTTGCTAAGGGTCTTGTAGAGTGCTGTCGGGTCCTGGAGTATTCTGTAGGGTTCCAGAGGGCCTTGTAGGGTTCCGTCAAAATCTAAAGGGTTCCCTAGGGGCCCGTAGAGTCCCGTAGATTTCCGTAGGGACCTGTAGGGTTATGTAAGTGCCCGCAGGGGTTGGTAGGAGCTTGTAGGGTGCCATATGTTTCCGGAGGGTTGTGTAGGGTTCCGTAGGGGCCTGTGGTGTTCCCTAGGGGCCTGTAGAGTCTCGTACAGTTCCGTAGGGTCCTGTAGGTTTCCATAAGGGCCCGCAGAGGTCTGAAGGGGCCCGTACTGTTCCGTAAGGATCCATAGGGTTCCGTAGAGCTTCGTAGGTTCCCTAGAGGCCTCTGGAGTACCGCAGGAGCCAGTAGTGTTCCGTAGGGTCCTCTAGGGTTGTTTAAGTGCCCGCAGGAGTCTGTAGGAATCCGTGGGATTCTGTAAGGTTCTGGAGGGTTCTGCAGGGTTCCGTAGGGGCCCGTAGAGTTCCGTAGTGGCTGGTAAAGTTCCCTAGGGCCCTGTGGGTTTCTGTATGGACCTGTAGGGTTCCGTAGGGGCCTGCAGGGTTCTGTAAGTGCCCGTAGGTGTCTGTACGGGTCTGTAGGGTTCCGTAGGCACCTACAGTGTTCTGTAGGAGCCCATAGGGTTTTAGTGAGGTTCCGTTGTGTTGCTAAGGGTCTTGTAGAGTGCTGTCGGGTCCTGGAGTATTCTGTAGGGTTCCAGAGGGCCTCGTAGGGCTCCATCGAAATCTATAGGGTTCCCTAGGGGCCCATAGAGTCCCGTAGATTTCCGTAGGGACCTGTAGGGTTGTGTAAGTGCCAGCAGAAGTCTGTAGGAGTCTGTGGGATTCTGTAAGGTTCCGGAGGGTTCTGCAGGGTTCCGTAGGGACCCGTAGAGTTTTGTAGTGGCTGGTAAATTTCCGTAGGGCCCTGTGGGGTTCTGTATGGACCTGTAGGGTTCCGTAGGGGCCTGCAGGGTTCCGTAAGTGCCCGCAGGTGTCTGTAGTGTTCTGTAGGGGTCTGTAGGGTTCCGTAGGCACCTGCAGTGTTCTGTAGGAGCCCATAGGGTTTTAGTGAGGTTCCGTTGTGTTGCTAAGGGTCTTGTAGAGTGCTGTCGGGTCCTGGAGTATTCTGTAGGGTTCCAGAGGGCCTTGTAGGGTTCCGTCAAAATCTGAAGGGTTCCCTAGGGGCCCGTAGAGTCCCGTAGATTTCCGTAGGGACCTGTAGGGTTATGTAAGTGCCCGCAGGGGTTGGTAGGAGCTTGTAGGGTGCCATATGTTTCCGGAGGGTTGTGTAGGGTTCCGTAGGGGCCTGTGGTGTTCCCTAGGGGCCTGTGGTGTTCCCTAGGGGCCTGTAGAGTCTCGTACAGTTCCGTAGGGTCCTGTAGGTTTCCATAAGGGCCCGCAGAGGTCTGAAGGGGCCCGTACTGTTCCGTAAGGATCCATAGGGTTCCGTAGAGCTTCTTAGGTTCCCTAGAGGCCTCTGGAGTACCGCAGGAGCCAGTAGTGTTCCGTAGGGTCCTCTAGGGTTGTTTAAGTGCCCGCAGGAGTCTGTAGGAATCCGTGGGATTCTGTAAGGTTCCGGAGGGTTCTGCAGGGTTCCGTAGGGGCCCGTAGAGTTCCGTAGTGGCTGGTAAAGTTCCCTAGGGCCCTGTGGGGTTCTGTATGGACCTGTAGGGTTCCGTAGGGGCCTGCAGTGTTCTGTAAGTGCCCGTAGGTGTCTGTACGGGTCTGTAGGGTTCCGTAGGCACCTACAGTGTTCTGTAGGAGCCCATAGGGTTTTAGTGAGGTTCCGTTGTGTTGCTAAGGGTCTTGTAGAGTGCTGTCGGGTCCTGGAGTATTCTGTAGGGTTCCAGAGGGGCTCATAGGGTTCCATCGAAATCTATAGGGTTCCGTAGGGGCCCATAGAGTCCCGTAGATTTCTGTAGGGACCTGTAGGGTTGTGTAAGTGCCCGCAGAAGTCTGTAGGAGTCTGTGGGATTCTGTAAGGTTCTGGAGGGTTCTGCAGGTTCTGTAGGGACCCGTAGAGTTCCGTAGTGGCTGGTAAAGTTGCCTAGGGCCCTGTGGGGTTCTGTATGGACCTGTAGGGTTCCATAGGGGCCTGCAGGTTTCCGTAAGTGCCCGCAGGTGTCTGTAGGGTTCCATAGGCACCTGCAGTGTTCTGTAGGAGCCCATAGGGTTTTAGTGAGGTTCCGTTGTGTTGCTAAGGGTCTTGTAGAGTCCTGTCGGGTCCTGGAGTATTCCGTAGGGTTCCAGAGGGCCTTGTAGGGTTCCGTCGAAATCTGAAGGGTTCCCTAGGGGCCCGTAGAGTCCCGTAGATTTCCGTAGGGACCTGTAGGGTTGTGTAAGTGCCCGCAGGGGTTGGTAGGAGCTTGTAGGGTGCCATATGTTTCCGGAGGGTTGTGTAGGGTTCCATAGGGGCCTGTGGTGTTCCCTAGGGGCCTGTAGAGTCTCGTACAGTTCCGTAGGGTCCTGTAGGTTTCCATAAGCGCCCGCAGAGGTCTGAAGGGGCCCGTACTGTTCCGTAAGGATCCATGGGGTTCTGTAGAGCTTCGTAGGTTCCCTAGAGGCCTCTGGAGTACGGCAGGAGCCAGTAGTGTTCCGTAGGGTCCTCTAGGGTTGAGTAAGTGCCCGCAGGAGTCTGTAGGAATCCGTGGGATTCTGTAAGGTTCTGGAGGGTTCTGCAGGGTTCCATAGGGACCCGTAGAGTTCCGTAGTGGCTGGTAAAGTTCCGTAGGGCCCTGTGGGGTTCTGTATGGACCTGTAGGGTTCCGTAGGGGCCTGCAGTGTTCTGTAAGTGCCCGTAGGTGTCTGTACGGGTCTGTAGGGTTCCGTAGGCACCTACAGTGTTCTGTAGGAGCCCATAGGGTTTTAGTGAGGTTCCGTTGTGTTGCTAAGGGTCTTGTAGAGTTCTGTTGGGTCCTGGAGTATTCTGTAGGGTTCCAGAGGGGCTCATAGGGTTCCATCGAAATCTATAGGGTTCCCTAGGGGCCCATAGAGTCCCGTAGATTTCTGTAGGGACCTGTAGGGTTGTGTAAGTGCCCGCAGAAGTCTGTAGGAGTCTGTGGGATTCTGTAAGGTTCTGGAGGGTTCTGCAGGGTTCTGTAGGGACCCGTAGAGTTCCGTAGTGGCTGGTAAAGTTCCGTAGGGCCCTGTGGGGTTCTGTATGGACCTGTAGGGTTCCGTAGGGGCCTGCAGGTTTCCGTAAGTGCCCGCAGGTGTCTGTAGGGTTCCATAGGCACCTGCAGTGTTCTCTAGGAGCCCATAGGGTTTTAGTGAGGTTCCGTTGTGTTGCTAAGGGTCTTGTAGAGTCCTGTCGGGTCCTGGAGTATTCCGTAGGGTTCCAGAGGGCCTTGTAGGGTTCCGTCGAAATCTGAAGGGTTCCCTAGGGGCCCGTAGAGTCCCGTAGATTTCCGTAGGGACCTGTAGGGTTGTGTAAGTGCCCGCAGGGGTTGGTAGGAGCTTGTAGGGTGCCATATGTTTCCGGAGGGTTGTGTAGGGTTCCATAGGGGCCTGTGGTGTTCCCTAGGGGCCTGTAGAGTCTCGTACAGTTCCGTAGGGTCCTGTAGGTTTCCATAAGCGCCCGCAGAGGTCTGAAGGGGCCCGTACTGTTCCGTAAGGATCCATGGGGTTCTGTAGAGCTTCGTAGGTTCCCTAGAGGCCTCTGGAGTACGGCAGGAGCCAGTAGTGTTCCGTAGGGTCCTCTAGGGTTGAGTAAGTGCCCGCAGGAGTCTGTAGGAATCCGTGGGATTCTGTAAGGTTCTGGAGGGTTCTGCAGGGTTCCATAGGGACCCGTAGAGTTCCGTAGTGGCTGGTAAAGTTCCGTAGGGCCCTGTGGGGTTCTGTATGGACCTGTAGGGTTCCGTAGGGGCCTGCAGTGTTCTGTAAGTGCCCGTAGGTGTCTGTACGGGTCTGTAGGGTTCCGTAGGCACCTACAGTGTTCTGTAGGAGCCCATAGGGTTTTAGTGAGGTTCCGTTGTGTTGCTAAGGGTCTTGTAGAGTTCTGTTGGGTCCTGGAGTATTCTGTAGGGTTCCAGAGGGGCTCATAGGGTTCCATCGAAATCTATAGGGTTCCCTAGGGGCCCATAGAGTCCCGTAGATTTCTGTAGGGACCTGTAGGGTTGTGTAAGTGCCCGCAGAAGTCTGTAGGAGTCTGTGGGATTCTGTAAGGTTCTGGAGGGTTCTGCAGGGTTCTGTAGGGACCCGTAGAGTTCCGTAGTGGCTGGTAAATTTCCGTAGGGCCCTGTGGGGTTCTGTATGGACCTGTAGGGTTCCGTAGGGGCCTGCAGGTTTCCGTAAGTGCCCGCAGGTGTCTGTAGGGTTCCATAGGCACCTGCAGTGTTCTCTAGGAGCCCATAGGGTTTTAGTGAGGTTCCGTTGTGTTGCTAAGGGTCTTGTAGAGTGCTGTCGGGTCCTGGAGTATTCCGTAGGGTTCCAGAGGGCCTTGTAGGGTTCCGTCAAAATCTGAAGGGTTCCCTAGGGGCCCGTAGAGTCCCGTAGATTTCCGTAGGGACCTGTAGGGTTATGTAAGTGCCCGCAGGGGTTGGTAGGAGCTTGTAGGTGCCATATGTTTCCGGAGGGTTGTGTAGGGTTCCGTAGGGGCCTGTGGTGTTCCCTAGGGGCCTGTAGAGTCTCGTACAGTTCCATAGGGTCCTGTAGGTTTCCATAAGGGCCCGCAGAGGTCTGAAGGGGCCCGTACTGTTCCGTAAGGATCCATAGGGTTCCGTAGAGCTTCGTAGGTTCCCTAGAGGCCTCTGGAGTACCGCAGGAGCCAGTAGTGTTCCGTAGGGTCCTCTAGGGTTGTTTAAGTGCCCGCAGGAGTCTGTAGGAATCCGTGGGATTCTGTAAGGTTCTGGAGGGTTCTGCAGGGTTCCGTAGGGGCCCGTAGAGTTCCGTAGTGGCTGGTAAAGTTGCCTGGGCCCTGTGGGGTTCTGTATGGACCTGTAGGGTTCCGTAGAGGCCTGCAGGGTTCTGTAAGTGCCCGTAGGTGTCTGTACGGGTCTGTAGGGTTCCGTAGGCACCTACAGTGTTCTGTAGGAGCCCATAGGGTTTTAGTGAGGTTCCGTTGTGTTGCTAAGGGTCTTGTAGAGTCCTGTCGGGTCCTGGAGTATTCTGTAGGGTTCCAGAGGGGCTCATAGGGTTCCATCGAAATCTATAGGGTTCCCTAGGGGCCCATAGAGTCCCGTAGATTTCCGTAGGGACCTGTAGGGTTGTGTAAGTGCCAGCAGAAGTCTGTAGGAGTCTGTGGGATTCTGTAAGGTTCCTGAGGGTTCTGCAGGGTTCCGTAGGGACCCGTAGAGTTTTGTAGTGGCTGGTAAATTTCCGTAGGGCCCTGTGGGGTTCTTTATGGACCTGTAGGGTTCCGTAGGGGCCTGCAGTGTTCTGTAGGAGCCCATAGGGTTTTAGTGAGGTTCCGTTGTGTTGCTAAGGGTCTTGTAGAGTGCTGTCGGGTCCTGGAGTATTCTGTAGGGTTCCAGAGGGCCTTGTAGGGTTCCGTCAAAATCTAAAGGGTTCCCTAGGGGCCCGTAGAGTCCCGTAGATTTCCGTAGGGACCTGTAGGGTTATGTAAGTGCCCGCAGGGGTTGGTAGGAGCTTGTAGGGTGCCATATGTTTCCGGAGGGTTGTGTAGGGTTCCGTAGGGGCCTGTGGTGTTCCCTAGGGGCCTGTAGAGTCTCGTACAGTTCCGTAGGGTCCTGTAGGTTTCCATAAGCGCCCGCAGAGGTCTGAAGGGGCCCGTACTGTTCCGTAAGGATCCATAGGGTTCCGTAGAGCTTCGTAGGTTCCCTAGAGGCCTCTGGAGTACCGCAGGAGCCAGTAGTGTTCCGTAGGGTCCTCTAGGGTTGTTTAAGTGCCCGCAGGAGTCTGTAGGAATCCGTGGGATTCTGTAAGGTTCTGGAGGGTTCTGCAGGGTTCCGTAGGGGCCCGTAGAGTTCCGTAGTGGCTGGTAAAGTTCCCTAGGGCCCTGTGGGTTTCTGTATGGACCTGTAGGGTTCCGTAGGGGCCTGCAGGGTTCTGTAAGTGCCCGTAGGTGTCTGTACGGGTCTGTAGGGTTCCGTAGGCACCTACAGTGTTCTGTAGGAGCCCATAGGGTTTTAGTGAGGTTCCGTTGTGTTGCTAAGGGTCTTGTAGAGTGCTGTCGGGTCCTGGAGTATTCTGTAGGGTTCCAGAGGGCCTCGTAGGGCTCCATCGAAATCTATAGGGTTCCCTAGGGGCCCATAGAGTCCCGTAGATTTCCGTAGGGACCTGTAGGGTTGTGTAAGTGCCAGCAGAAGTCTGTAGGAGTCTGTGGGATTCTGTAAGGTTCCGGAGGGTTCTGCAGGGTTCCGTAGGGACCCGTAGAGTTTTGTAGTGGCTGGTAAATTTCCGTAGGGCCCTGTGGGGTTCTGTATGGACCTGTAGGGTTCCGTAGGGGCCTGCAGGGTTCCGTAAGTGCCCGCAGGTGTCTGTAGTGTTCTGTAGGGGTCTGTAGGGTTCCGTAGGCACCTGCAGTGTTCTGTAGGAGCCCATAGGGTTTTAGTGAGGTTCCGTTGTGTTGCTAAGGGTCTTGTAGAGTGCTGTCGGGTCCTGGAGTATTCTGTAGGGTTCCAGAGGGCCTTGTAGGGTTCCGTCAAAATCTGAAGGGTTCCCTAGGGGCCCGTAGAGTCCCGTAGATTTCCGTAGGGACCTGTAGGGTTGTGTAAGTGCCCGCAGGGGTTGGTAGGAGCTTGTAGGGTGCCATATGTTTCCGGAGGGTTGTGTAGGGTTCCATAGGGGCCTGTGGTGTTCCCTAGGGGCCTGTAGAGTCTCGTACAGTTCCATAGGGTCCTGTAGGTTTCCATAAGGGCCCGCAGAGGTCTGAACGGGCCTGTACTGTTCCGTAAGGATCCATAGGGTTCCGTAGAGCTTCGTAGGTTCCCTAGAGGCCTCTGGAGTACCGCAGGAGCCAGTAGTGTTCCGTAGGGTCCTCTAGGGTTGTTTAAGTGCCCGCAGGAGTCTGTAGGAATCCGTGGGATTCTGTAAGGTTCTGGAGGGTTCTGCAGGGTTCCGTAGGGGCCCGTAGAGTTCCGTAGTGGCTGGTAAAGTTGCCTGGGCCCTGTGGGGTTCTGTATGGACCTTTAGGGTTCCGTAGAGGCCTGCAGGGTTCTGTAAGTGCCCGTAGGTGTCTGTACGGGTCTGTAGGGTTCCGTAGGCACCTACAGTGTTCTGTAGGAGCCCATAGGGTTTTAGTGAGGTTCCGTTGTGTTGCTAAGGGTCTTGTAGAGTCCTGTCGGGTCCTGGAGTATTCTGTAGGGTTCCAGAGGGGCTCATAGGGTTCCATCGAAATCTATAGGGTTCCCTAGGGGCCCATAGAGTCCCGTAGATTTCCGTAGGGACCTGTAGGGTTGTGTAAGTGCCAGCAGAAGTCTGTAGGAGTCTGTGGGATTCTGTAAGGTTCCTGAGGGTTCTGCAGGGTTCCGTAGGGACCCGTAGAGTTTTGTAGTGGCTGGTAAATTTCCGTAGGGCCCTGTGGGGTTCTTTATGGACCTGTAGGGTTCCGTAGGGGCCTGCAGTGTTCTGTAGGAGCCCATAGGGTTTTAGTGAGGTTCCGTTGTGTTGCTAAGGGTCTTGTAGAGTGCTGTCGGGTCCTGGAGTATTCTGTAGGGTTCCAGAGGGCCTTGTAGGGTTCCGTCAAAATCTAAAGGGTTCCCTAGGGGCCCGTAGAGTCCCGTAGATTTCCGTAGGGACCTGTAGGGTTATGTAAGTGCCCGCAGGGGTTGGTAGGAGCTTGTAGGGTGCCATATGTTTCCGGAGGGTTGTGTAGGGTTCCGTAGGGGCCTGTGGTGTTCCCTAGGGGCCTGTAGAGTCTCGTACAGTTCCGTAGGGTCCTGTAGGTTTCCATAAGCGCCCGCAGAGGTCTGAAGGGGCCCGTACTGTTCCGTAAGGATCCATAGGGTTCCGTAGAGCTTCGTAGGTTCCCTAGAGGCCTCTGGAGTACCGCAGGAGCCAGTAGTGTTCCGTAGGGTCCTCTAGGGTTGTTTAAGTGCCCGCAGGAGTCTGTAGGAATCCGTGGGATTCTGTAAGGTTCTGGAGGGTTCTGCAGGGTTCCGTAGGGGCCCGTAGAGTTCCGTAGTGGCTGGTAAAGTTCCCTAGGGCCCTGTGGGTTTCTGTATGGACCTGTAGGGTTCCGTAGGGGCCTGCAGGGTTCTGTAAGTGCCCGTAGGTGTCTGTACGGGTCTGTAGGGTTCCGTAGGCACCTACAGTGTTCTGTAGGAGCCCATAGGGTTTTAGTGAGGTTCCGTTGTGTTGCTAAGGGTCTTGTAGAGTGCTGTCGGGTCCTGGAGTATTCTGTAGGGTTCCAGAGGGCCTCGTAGGGCTCCATCGAAATCTATAGGGTTCCCTAGGGGCCCATAGAGTCCCGTAGATTTCCGTAGGGACCTGTAGGGTTGTGTAAGTGCCAGCAGAAGTCTGTAGGAGTCTGTGGGATTCTGTAAGGTTCCGGAGGGTTCTGCAGGGTTCCGTAGGGACCCGTAGAGTTTTGTAGTGGCTGGTAAATTTCCGTAGGGCCCTGTGGGGTTCTGTATGGACCTGTAGGGTTCCGTAGGGGCCTGCAGGGTTCCGTAAGTGCCCGCAGGTGTCTGTAGTGTTCTGTAGGGGTCTGTAGGGTTCCGTAGGCACCTGCAGTGTTCTGTAGGAGCCCATAGGGTTTTAGTGAGGTTCCGTTGTGTTGCTAAGGGTCTTGTAGAGTGCTGTCGGGTCCTGGAGTATTCTGTAGGGTTCCAGAGGGCCTTGTAGGGTTCCGTCAAAATCTGAAGGGTTCCCTAGGGGCCCGTAGAGTCCCGTAGATTTCCGTAGGGACCTGTAGGGTTATGTAAGTGCCCGCAGGGGTTGGTAGGAGCTTGTAGGGTGCCATATGTTTCCGGAGGGTTGTGTAGGGTTCCGTAGGGGCCTGTGGTGTTCCCTAGGGGCCTGTGGTGTTCCCTAGGGGCCTGTAGAGTCTCGTACAGTTCCGTAGGGTCCTGTAGGTTTCCATAAGGGCCCGCAGAGGTCTGAAGGGGCCCGTACTGTTCCGTAAGGATCCATAGGGTTCCGTAGAGCTTCTTAGGTTCCCTAGAGGCCTCTGGAGTACCGCAGGAGCCAGTAGTGTTCCGTAGGGTCCTCTAGGGTTGTTTAAGTGCCCGCAGGAGTCTGTAGGAATCCGTGGGATTCTGTAAGGTTCCGGAGGGTTCTGCAGGGTTCCGTAGGGGCCCGTAGAGTTCCGTAGTGGCTGGTAAAGTTCCCTAGGGCCCTGTGGGGTTCTGTATGGACCTGTAGGGTTCCGTAGGGGCCTGCAGGGTTCTGTAAGTGCCCGTAGGTGTCTGTACGGGTCTGTAGGGTTCCGTAGGCACCTACAGTGTTCTGTAGGAGCCCATAGGGTTTTAGTGAGGTTCCGTTGTGTTGCTAAGGGTCTTGTAGAGTGCTGTCGGGTCCTGGAGTATTTTGTAGGGTTCCAGAGGGCCTCGTAGGGTTCCATCGAAATCTATAGGGTTCCCTAGGGGCCCATAGAGTCCCGTAGATTTCCGTAGGGACCTGTAGGGTTGTGTAAGTGCCCGCAGAAGTCTGTAGGAGTCTGTGAGATTCTGTAAGGTTCTGGAGGGTTCTGCAGGTTCTGTAGGGACCCGTAGAGTTCCGTAGTGGCTGGTAAAGTTCCGTAGGGCCCTGTGGGGTTCTGTATGGACCTGTAGGGTTCCATAGGGGCCTGCAGGTTTCCGTAAGTGCCTGCAGGTGTCTGTAGGGTTCCATAGGCACCTGCAGTGTTCTCTAGGAGCCCATAGGGTTTTAGTGAGGTTCCGTTGTGTTGCTAAGGGTCTTGTAGAGTGCTGTCGGGTCCTGGAGTATTCTGTAGGGTTCCAGAGGGCCTTGTAGGGTTCCGTCGAAATCTGAAGGGTTCCCTAGGGGCCCGTAGAGTCCCGTAGATTTCCGTAGGGACCTGTAGGGTTATGTAAGTGCCCGCAGGGGTTGGTAGGAGCTTGTAGGGTGCCATATGTTTCCGGAGGGTTGTGTAGGGTTCCATAGGGGCCTGTGGTGTTCCCTAGGGGCCTGTAGAGTCTCGTACAGTTCCTGGGATCCTGTAGGTTTCCATAAGGGCCCGCAGAGGTCTGAAGGGGCCCGTACTGTTCCATAAGGATCCATGGGGTTCTGTAGAGCTTCGTAGGTTCTCTAGAGGCTTCTGGAGTTCCGCAGGAGCCAGTAGTGTTCCGTAGGGTCCTCTAGGGTTGAGTAAGTGCCCGCAGGAGTCTGTAGGAATCCGTGGGATTCTGTAAGGTTCTGGAGGGTTCTGCAGGGTTCTGTAGGGACCCGTAGAGTTCCGTAGTGGCTGGTAAAGTTGCCTAGGGCCCTGTGGGGTTCTGTATGGACCTGTAGGGTTCCGTAGGGGCCTGCAGGTTTCCGTAAGTGCCCGCAGGTGTCTGTAGGGTTCCATAGGCACCTGCAGTGTTCTCTAGGAGCCCATAGGGTTTTAGTGAGGTTCCGTTGTGTTGCTAAGGGTCTTGTAGAGTGCTGTCGGGTCCTGGAGTATTCTGTAGGGTTCCAGAGGGCCTTGTAGGGTTCCGTCAAAATCTGAAGGGTTCCCTAGGGGCCCGTAGAGTCCCGTAGATTTCCGTAGGGACCTGTAGGGTTATGTAAGTGCCCGCAGGGGTTGGTAGGAGCTTGTAGGGTGCCACATGTTTCCGGAGGGTTGTGTAGGGTTCCATAGGGGCCTGTGGTGTTCCCTAGGGGCCTGTAGAGTCTCGTACAGTTCCTGGGATCCTGTAGGTTTCCATAAGGGCCCGCAGAGGTCTGAAGGGGCCCGTACTGTTCCATAAGGATCCATGGGGTTCTGTAGAGCTTCGTAGGTTCCCTAGAGGCCTCTGGAGTTCCGCAGGAGCCAGTAGTGTTCCGTAGGGTCCTCTAGGGTTGAGTAAGTGCACGCAGGAGTCTGTAGGAATCCGTGGGATTCTGTAAGGTTCTGGAGGGTTCTGCAGGGTTCTGTAGGGACCCGTAGAGTTCCGTAGTGGCTGGTAAAGTTCCGTAGGGCCCTGTGGGGTTCTGTATGGACCTGTAGGGTTCCGTAGGGGCCTGCAGGTTTCCGTAAGTGCCCGCAGGTGTCTGTAGGGTTCCATAGGCACCTGCAGTGTTCTGTAGGAGCCCATAGGGTTTTAGTGAGGTTCCGTTGTGTTGCTAAGGGTCTTGTAGAGTGCTGTTGGGTCCTGGAGTATTCCGTAGGGTTCCAGAGGGCCTTGTAGGGTTCCGTCGAAATCTGAAGGGTTCCCTAGGGGCCCGTAGAGTCCCGTAGATTTCCGTAGGGACCTGTAGGGTTGTGTAAGTGCCCGCAGGGGTTGGTAGGAGCTTGTAGGGTGCCATATGTTTCCGGAGGGTTGTGTAGGGTTCCATAGGGGCCTGTGGTGTTCCCTAGGGGCCTGTAGAGTCTCGTACAGTTCCGTAGGGTCCTGTAGGTTTCCATAAGCGCCCGCAGAGGTCTGAAGGGGCCCGTACTGTTCCGTAAGGATCCATGGGGTTCTGTAGAGCTTCGTAGGTTCCCTAGAGGCCTCTGGAGTACGGCAGGAGCCAGTAGTGTTCCGTAGGGTCCTCTAGGGTTGAGTAAGTGCCCGCAGGAGTCTGTAGGAATCCGTGGGATTCTGTAAGGTTCTGGAGGGTTCTGCAGGGTTCCATAGGGACCCGTAGAGTTCCGTAGTGGCTGGTAAAGTTCCCTAGGGCCCTGTGGGGTTCTGTATGGACCTGTAGGGTTCCGTAGGGGCCTGCAGTGTTCTGTAAGTGCCCGTAGGTGTCTGTACGGGTCTGTAGGGTTCCGTAGGCACCTACAGTGTTCTGTAGGAGCCCATAGGGTTTTAGTGAGGTTCCGTTGTGTTGCTAAGGGTCTTGTAGAGTTCTGTCGGGTCCTGGAGTATTCTGTAGGGTTCCAGAGGGCCTCGTAGGGTTCCATCGAAATCTATAGGGTTCCCTAGGGGCCCATAGAGTCCCGTAGATTTCTGTAGGGACCTGTAGGGTTGTGTAAGTGCCCGCAGAAGTCTGTAGGAGTCTGTGGGATTCTGTAAGGTTCTGGAGGGTTCTGCAGGTTCTGTAGGGACCTGTAGAGTTCCGTAGTGGCTGGTAAAGTTCCGTAGGGCCCTGTGGGGTTCTGTATGGACCTGTAGGGTTCCATAGGGGCCTGCAGGTTTCCGTAAGTGCCTGCAGGTATCTGTAGGGTTCCATAGGCACCTGCAGTGTTCTCTAGGAGCCCATAGGGTTTTAGTGAGGTTCCGTTGTGTTGCTAAGGGTCTTGTAGAGTGCTGTCGGGTCCTGGAGTATTCTGTAGGGTTCCAGAGGGCCTTGTAGGGTTCCGTCGAAATCTGAAGGGTTCCCTAGGGGCCCGTAGAGTCCCGTAGATTTCCGTAGGGACCTGTAGGGTTATGTAAGTGCCCGCAGGGGTTGGTAGGAGCTTGTAGGGTGCCATATGTTTCCGGAGGGTTGTGTAGGGTTCCATAGGGGCCTGTGGTGTTCCCTAGGGGCCTGTAGAGTCTCGTACAGTTCCTGGGATCCTGTAGGTTTCCATAAGGGCCCGCAGAGGTCTGAAGGGGCCCGTACTGTTCCATAAGGATCCATGGGGTTCTGTAGAGCTTCGTAGGTTCCCTAGAGGCTTCTGGAGTTCCGCAGGAGCCAGTAGTGTTCCGTAGGGTCCTCTAGGGTTGAGTAAGTGCCCGCAGGAGTCTGTAGGAATCCGTGGGATTCTGTAAGGTTCTGGAGGGTTCTGCAGGGTTCTGTAGGGACCCGTAGAGTTCCGTAGTGGCTGGTAAAGTTCCGTAGGGCCCTGTGGGGTTCTGTATGGACCTGTAGGGTTCCGTAGGGGCCTGCAGGTTTCCGTAAGTGCCCGCAGGTGTCTGTAGGGTTCCATAGGCACCTGCAGTGTTCTCTAGGAGCCCATAGGGTTTTAGTGAGGTTCCGTTGTGTTGCTAAGGGTCTTGTAGAGTGCTGTCGGGTCCTGGAGTATTCTGTAGGGTTCCAGAGGGCCTTGTAGGGTTCCGTCAAAATCTGAAGGGTTCCCTAGGGGCCCGTAGAGTCCCGTAGATTTCCGTAGGGACCTGTAGGGTTATGTAAGTGCCCGCAGGGGTTGGTAGGAGCTTGTAGGGTGCCATATGTTTCCGGAGGGTTGTGTAGGGTTCCATAGGGGCCTGTGGTGTTCCCTAGGGGCCTGTAGAGTCTCGTACAGTTCCTGGGATCCTGTAGGTTTCCATAAGGGCCCGCAGAGGTCTGAAGGGGCCCGTACTGTTCCATAAGGATCCATGGGGTTCTGTAGAGCTTCGTAGGTTCCCTAGAGGCCTCTGGAGTTCCGCAGGAGCCAGTAGTGTTCCGTAGGGTCCTCTAGGGTTGAGTAAGTGCCCGCAGGAGTCTGTAGGAATCCGTGGGATTCTGTAAGGTTCTGGAGGGTTCTGCAGGGTTCTGTAGGGACCCGTAGAGTTCCGTAGTGGCTGGTAAAGTTGCCTAGGGCCCTGAGGGTTCTGTATGGACCTGTAGGGTTCCGTAGGGGCCTGCAGGGTTCCGTAAGTGCCCGCAGGTGTCTGTAGGGTTCCATAGGCACCTGCAGTGTTCTCTAGGAGCCCATAGGGTTTTAGTGAGGTTCCGTTGTGTTGCTAAGGGTCTTGTAGAGTGCTGTCGGGTCCTGGAGTATTCCGTAGGGTTCCAGAGGGCCTTGTAGGGTTCCGTCGAAATCTGAAGGGTTCCCTAGGGGCCCGTAGAGTCCCGTAGATTTCCGTAGGGACCTGTAGGGTTGTGTAAGTGCCCGCAGGGGTTGGTAGGAGCTTGTAGGGTGCCATATGTTTCCGGAGGGTTGTGTAGGGTTCCATAGGGGCCTGTGGTGTTCCCTAGGGGCCTGTAGAGTCTCGTACAGTTCCGTAGGGTCCTGTAGGTTTCCATAAGGGCCCGCAGAGGTCTGAAGGGGCCCGTACTGTTCCATAAGGATCCATGGGGTTCTGTAGAGCTTCGTAGGTTCCCTAGAGGCTTCTGGAGTTCCGCAGGAGCCAGTAGTGTTCCGTAGGGTCCTCTAGGGTTGAGTAAGTGCCCGCAGGAGTCTGTAGGAATCCGTGGGATTCTGTAAGGTTCTGGAGGGTTCTGCAGGGTTCTGTAGGGACCCGTAGAGTTCCGTAGTGGCTGGTAAAGTTCCGTAGGGCCCTGTGGGGTTCTGTATGGACCTGTAGGGTTCCGTAGGGGCCTGCAGGTTTCCGTAAGTGCCCGCAGGTGTCTGTAGGGTTCCGTAGGCACCTGCAGTGTTCTCTAGGAGCCCATAGGGTTTTAGTGAGGTTCCGTTGTGTTGCTAAGGGTCTTGTAGAGTGCTGTCGGGTCCTGGAGTATTCTGTAGGGTTCCAGAGGGGCTGGTAGGGTTCCGTCGAAATCTGAAGGGTTCCCTAGGGGCCCGTAGAGTCCCGTAGATTTCCGTAGGGACCTGTAGGGTTATGTAAGTGCCCGCAGGGGTTGGTAGGAGCTTGTAGGGTGCCATATGTTTCCGGAGGGTTGTGTAGGGTTCCATAGGGGCCTGTGGTGTTCCCTAGGGGCCTGTAGAGTCTCGTACAGTTCCTGGGATCCTGTAGGTTTCCATAAGGGCCCGCAGAGGTCTGAAGGGGCCCGTACTGTTCCATAAGGATCCATGGGGTTCTGTAGAGCTTCGTAGGTTCCCTAGAGGCCTCTGGAGTTCCGCAGGAGCCAGTAGTGTTCCGTAGGGTCCTCTAGGGTTGAGTAAGTGCCCGCAGGAGTCTGTAGGAATCCGTGGGATTCTGTAAGGTTCTGGAGGGTTCTGCAGGGTTCTGTAGGGACCCGTAGAGTTCCGTAGTGGCTGGTAAAGTTGCCTAGGGCCCTGTGGGGTTCTGTATGGACCTGTAGGGTTCCGTAGGGGCCTGCAGGGTTCCGTAAGTGCCCGCAGGTGTCTGTAGGGTTCCATAGGCACCTGCAGTGTTCTCTAGGAGCCCATAGGGTTTTAGTGAGGTTCCGTTGTGTTGCTAAGGGTCTTGTAGAGTGCTGTCGGGTCCTGGAGTATTCCGTAGGGTTCCAGAGGGCCTTGTAGGGTTCCGTCGAAATCTGAAGGGTTCCCTAGGGGCCCGTAGAGTCCCGTAGATTTCCGTAGGGACCTGTAGGGTTGTGTAAGTGCCCGCAGGGGTTGGTAGGAGCTTGTAGGGTGCCATATGTTTCCGGAGGGTTGTGTAGGGTTCCATAGGGGCCTGTGGTGTTCCCTAGGGGCCTGTAGAGTCTCGTACAGTTCCGTAGGGTCCTGTAGGTTTCCATAAGCGCCCGCAGAGGTCTGAAGGGGCCCGTACTGTTCCGTAAGGATCCATGGGGTTCTGTAGAGCTTCGTAGGTTCCCTAGAGGCCTCTGGAGTTCCGCAGGAGCCAGTAGTGTTCCGTAGGGTCCTCTAGGGTTGAGTAATTGCCCGCAGGAGTCTGTAGGAATCCGTGGGATTCTGTAAGGTTCTGGAGGGTTCTGCAGGGTTCCATAGGGACCCGTAGAGTTCCGTAGTGGCTGGTAAAGTTCCGTAGGGCCCTGTGGGGTTCTGTATGGACCTGTAGGGTTCCGTAGGGGCCTGCAGTGTTCTGTAAGTGCCCGTAGGTGTCTGTACGGGTCTGTAGGGTTCCGTAGGCACCTACAGTGTTCTGTAGGAGCCCATAGGGTTTTAGTGAGGTTCCGTTGTGTTGCTAAGGGTCTTGTAGAGTTCTGTCGGGTCCTGGAGTATTCTGTAGGGTTCCAGAGGGCCTCGTAGGGTTCCATCGAAATCTATAGGGTTCCCTAGGGGCCCATAGAGTCCCGTAGATTTCTGTAGGGACCTGTAGGGTTGTGTAAGTGCCCGCAGAAGTCTGTAGGAGTCTGTGGGATTCTGTAAGGTTCCGGAGGGTTCTGCAGGTTCTGTAGGGACCCGTAGAGTTCCGTAGTGGCTGGTAAAGTTCCGTAGGGCCCTGTGGGGTTCTGTATGGACCTGTAGGGTTCCATAGGGGCCTGCAGGTTTCCGTAATTGCCCGCAGGTGTCTGTAGGGTTCCATAGGCACCTGCAGTGTTCTGTAGGAGCCCATAGGGTTTTAGTGAGGTTCCGTTGTGTTGCTAAGGGTCTTGTAGAGTGCTGTCGGGTCCTGGAGTATTCCGTAGGGTTCCAGAGGGCCTTGTAGGGTTCCGTCGAAATCTGAAGGGTTCCATAGGGGCCCGTAGAGTCCCGTAGATTTCCGTAGGGACCTGTAGGGTTGTGTAAGTGCCCGCAGGGGTTGGTAGGAGCTTGTAGGGTGCCATATGTTTCCGGAGGGTTGTGTAGGGTTCCATAGGGGCCTGTGGTGTTCCCTAGGGGCCTGTAGAGTCTCGTACAGTTCCGTAGGGTCCTGTAGGTTTCCATAAGCGCCCGCAGAGGTCTGAAGGGGCCCGTACTGTTCCGTAAGGATCCATGGGGTTCTGTAGAGCTTCGTAGGTTCCCTAGAGGCCTCTGGAGTACGGCAGGAGCCAGTAGTGTTCCGTAGGGTCCTCTAGGGATGAGTAAGTGCCCGCAGGAGTCTGTAGGAATCCGTGGGATTCTGTAAGGTTCTGGAGGGTTCTGCAGGGTTCCATAGGGACCCGTAAAGTTCCGTAGTGGCTGGTAAAGTTGCCTAGGGCCCTGTGGGGTTCTGTATGGACCTGTAGGGTTCCGTAGGGGCCTGCAGTGTTCTGTAAGTGCCCGTAGGTGTCTGTACGGGTCTGTAGGGTTCCGTAGGCACCTACAGTGTTCTGTAGGAGCCCATAGGGTTTTAGTGAGGTTCCGTTGTGTTGCTAAGGGTCTTGTAGAGTTCTGTCGGGTCCTGGAGTATTCTGTAGGGTTCCAGAGGGGCTCATAGGGTTCCATCGAAATCTATAGGGTTCCGTAGGGGCCCATAGAGTCCCGTAGATTTCTGTAGGGACCTGTAGGGTTGTGTAAGTGCCCGCAGAAGTCTGTAGGAGTCTGTGGGATTCTGTAAGGTTCTGGAGGGTTCTGCAGGTTCTGTAGGGACCCGTAGAGTTCCGTAGTGGCTGGTAAAGTTCCGTAGGGCCCTGTGGGGTTCTGTATGGACCTGTAGGGTTCCATAGGGGCCTGCAGGTTTCCGTAAGTGCCCGCAGGTGTCTGTAGGGTTCCATAGGCACCTGCAGTGTTCTGTAGGAGCCCATAGGGTTTTAGTGAGGTTCCGTTGTGTTGCTAAGGGTCTTGTAGAGTGCTGTCGGGTCCTGGAGTATTCCGTAGGGTTCCAGAGGGCCTTGTAGGGTTCCGTCGAAATCTGAAGGGTTCCATAGGGGCCCGTAGAGTCCCGTAGATTTCCGTAGGGACCTGTAGGGTTGTGTAAGTGCCCGCAGGGGTTGGTAGGAGCTTGTAGGGTGCCATATGTTTCCGGAGGGTTGTGTAGGGTTCCCTAGGGGCCTGTGGTGTTCCCTAGGGGCCTGTAGAGTCTCGTACAGTTCCGTAGGGTCCTGTAGGTTTCCATAAGCGCCCGCAGAGGTCTGAAGGGGCCCGTACTGTTCCGTAAGGATCCATGGGGTTCTGTAGAGCTTCGTAGGTTCCCTAGAGGCCTCTGGAGTACGGCAGGAGCCAGTAGTGTTCCGTAGGGTCCTCTAGGGTTGAGTAAGTGCCCGCAGGAGTCTGTAGGAATCCGTGGGATTCTGTAAGGTTCTGGAGGGTTCTGCAGGGTTCCATAGGGACCCGTAGAGTTCCGTAGTGGCTGGTAAAGTTGCCTAGGGCCCTGTGGGGTTCTGTATGGACCTGTAGGGTTCCGTAGGGGCCTGCAGGGTTCTGTAAGTGCCCGTAGGTGTCTGTACGGGTCTGTAGGGTTCCGTAGGCACCTACAGTGTTCTGTAGGAGCCCATAGGGTTTTAGTGAGGTTCCGTTGTGTTGCTAAGGGTCTTGTAGAGTGCTGTTGGGTCCTGGAGTATTCTGTAGGGTTCCAGAGGGGCTCATAGGGTTCCATCGAAATCTATAGGGTTCCGTAGGGGCCCATAGAGTCCCGTAGATTTCTGTAGGGACCTGTAGGGTTGTGTAAGTGCCCGCAGAAGTCTGTAGGAGTCTGTGGGATTCTGTAAGGTTCTGGAGGGTTCTGCAGGTTCTGTAGGGACCTGTAGAGTTCCGTAGTGGCTGGTAAAGTTCCGTAGGGCCCTGTGGGGTTCTGTATGGACCTGTAGGGTTCCATAGGGGCCTGCAGGTTTCCGTAAGTGCCCGCAGGTGTCTGTAGGGTTCCGTAGGCACCTGCAGTGTTCTCTAGGAGCCCAAAGGGTTTTAGTGAGGTTCCGTTGTGTTGCTAAGGGTCTTGTAGAGTGCTGTCGGGTCCTGGAGTATTCTGTAGGGTTCCAGAGGGGCTGGTAGGGTTCCGTCGAAATCTGAAGGGTTCCCTAGGGGCCCGTAGAGTCCCGTAGATTTCCGTAGGGACCTGTAGGGTTGTGTAAGTGCCCGCAGGGGTTGGTAGGAGCTTGTAGGGTGCCATATGTTTCCGGAGGGTTGTGTAGGGTTCCATAGGGGCCTGTGGTGTTCCCTAGGGGCCTGTAGAGTCTCGTACAGTTCCGTAGGGTCCTGTAGGTTTCCATAAGCGCCCGCAGAGGTCTGAAGGGGCCCGTACTGTTCCGTAAGGATCCATGGGGTTCTGTAGAGCTTCGTAGGTTCCCTAGAGGCCTCTGGAGTACGGCAGGAGCCAGTAGTGTTCCGTAGGGTCCTCTAGGGTTGAGTAAGTGCCCGCAGGAGTCTGTAGGAATCCGTGGGATTCTGTAAGGTTCTGGAGGGTTCTGCAGGGTTCCATAGGGACCCGTAGAGTTCCGTAGTGGCTGGTAAAGTTCCGTAGGGCCCTGTGGGGTTCTGTATGGACCTGTAGGGTTCCGTAGGGGCCTGCAGGGTTCTGTAAGTGCCCGTAGGTGTCTGTAGGGGTCTGTAGGGTTCCGTAGGCACCTACAGTGTTCTGTAGGAGCCCATAGGGTTTTAGTGAGGTTCCGTTGTGTTGCTAAGGGTCTTGTAGAGTTCTGTTGGGTCCTGGAGTATTCTGTAGGGTTCCAGAGGGGCTCATAGGGTTCCATCGAAATCTATAGGGTTCCGTAGGGGCCCATAGAGTCCCGTAGATTTCTGTAGGGACCTGTAGGGTTGTGTAAGTGCCCGCAGAAGTCTGTAGGAGTCTGTGGGATTCTGTAAGGTTCTGGAGGGTTCTGCAGGTTCTGTAGGGACCCGTAGAGTTCCGTAGTGGCTGGTAAAGTTGCCTAGGGCCCTGTGGGGTTCTGTATGGACCTGTAGGGTTCCATAGGGGCCTGCAGGTTTCCGTAAGTGCCCGCAGGTGTCTGTAGGGTTCCATAGGCACCTGCAGTGTTCTCTAGGAGCCCATAGGGTTTTAGTGAGGTTCCGTTGTGTTGCTAAGGGTCTTGTAGAGTCCTGTCGGGTCCTGGAGTATTCCGTAGGGTTCCAGAGGGCCTTGTAGGGTTCCGTCGAAATCTGAAGGGTTCCCTAGGGGCCCGTAGAGTCCCGTAGATTTCCGTAGGGACCTGTAGGGTTGTGTAAGTGCCCGCAGGGGTTGGTAGGAGCTTGTAGGGTGCCATATGTTTCCGGAGGGTTGTGTAGGGTTCCATAGGGGCCTGTGGTGTTCCCTAGGGGCCTGTAGAGTCTCGTACAGTTCCGTAGGGTCCTGTAGGTTTCCATAAGCGCCCGCAGAGGTCTGAAGGGGCCCGTACTGTTCCGTAAGGATCCATGGGGTTCTGTAGAGCTTCGTAGGTTCCCTAGAGGCCTCTGGAGTACGGCAGGAGCCAGTAGTGTTCCGTAGGGTCCTCTAGGGTTGAGTAAGTGCCCGCAGGAGTCTGTAGGAATCCGTGGGATTCTGTAAGGTTCTGGAGGGTTCTGCAGGGTTCCATAGGGACCCGTAGAGTTCCGTAGTGGCTGGTAAAGTTGCCTAGGGCCCTGTGGGGTTCTGTATGGACCTGTAGGGTTCCGTAGGGGCCTGCAGTGTTCTGTAAGTGCCCGTAGGTGTCTGTACGGGTCTGTAGGGTTCCGTAGGCACCTACAGTGTTCTGTAGGAGCCCATAGGGTTTTAGTGAGGTTCCGTTGTGTTGCTAAGGGTCTTGTAGAGTTCTGTTGGGTCCTGGAGTATTCTGTAGGGTTCCAGAGGGGCTCATAGGGTTCCATCGAAATCTATAGGGTTCCGTAGGGGCCCATAGAGTCCCGTAGATTTCTGTAGGGACCTGTAGGGTTGTGTAAGTGCCCGCAGAAGTCTGTAGGAGTCTGTGGGATTCTGTAAGGTTCTGGAGGGTTCTGCAGGGTTCCGTAGGGACCCGTAGAGTTTTGTAGTGGCTGGTAAATTTCCGTAGGGCCCTGTGGGGTTCTGTATGGACCTGTAGGGTTCCGTAGGGGCCTGCAGTGTTCTGTAGGAGCCCATAGGGTTTTAGTGAGGTTCCGTTGTGTTGCTAAGGGTCTTGTAGAGTGCTGTCGGGTCCTGGAGTATTCTGTAGGGTTCCAGAGGGCCTTGTAGGGTTCCGTCAAAATCTGAAGGGTTCCCTAGGGGCCCGTAGAGTCCCGTAGATTTCCGTAGGGACCTGTAGGGTTATGTAAGTGCCCGCAGGGGTTGGTAGGAGCTTGTAGGGTGCCATATGTTTCCGGAGGGTTGTGTAGGGTTCCGTAGGGGCCTGTGGTGTTCCCTAGGGGCCTGTAGAGTCTCGTACAGTTCCATAGGGTCCTGTAGGTTTCCATAAGGGCCCGCAGAGGTCTGAAGGGGCCCGTACTGTTCCGTAAGGATCCATAGGGTTCCGTAGAGCTTCGTAGGTTCCCTAGAGGCCTCTGGAGTACCGCAGGAGCCAGTAGTGTTCCGTAGGGTCCTCTAGGGTTGTTTAAGTGCCCGCAGGAGTCTGTAGGAATCCGTGGGATTCTGTAAGGTTCTGGAGGGTTCTGCAGGGTTCCGTAGGGGCCCGTAGAGTTCCGTAGTGGCTGGTAAAGTTGCCTGGGCCCTGTGGGGTTCTGTATGGACCTGTAGGGTTCCGTAGGGGCCTGCAGGGTTCTGTAAGTGCCCGTAGGTGTCTGTACGGGTCTGTAGGGTTCCGTAGGCACCTACAGTGTTCTGTAGGAGCCCATAGGGTTTTAGTGAGGTTCCGTTGTGTTGCTAAGGGTCTTGTAGAGTCCTGTCGGGTCCTGGAGTATTCTGTAGGGTTCCAGAGGGGCTCATAGGGTTCCATCGAAATCTATAGGGTTCCCTAGGGGCCCATAGAGTCCCGTAGATTTCCGTAGGGACCTGTAGGGTTGTGTAAGTGCCAGCAGAAGTCTGTAGGAGTCTGTGGGATTCTGTAAGGTTCCTGAGGGTTCTGCAGGGTTCCGTAGGGACCCGTAGAGTTTTGTAGTGGCTGGTAAATTTCCGTAGGGCCCTGTGGGGTTCTGTATGGACCTGTAGGGTTCCGTAGGGGCCTGCAGTGTTCTGTAGGAGCCCATAGGGTTTTAGTGAGGTTCCGTTGTGTTGCTAAGGGTCTTGTAGAGTGCTGTCGGGTCCTGGAGTATTCTGTAGGGTTCCAGAGGGCCTTGTAGGGTTCCGTCAAAATCTGAAGGGTTCCCTAGGGGCCCGTAGAGTCCCGTAGATTTCCGTAGGGACCTGTAGGGTTATGTAAGTGCCCGCAGGGGTTGGTAGGAGCTTGTAGGGTGCCATATGTTTCCGGAGGGTTGTGTAGGGTTCCGTAGGGGCCTGTGGTGTTCCCTAGGGGCCTGTAGAGTCTCGTACAGTTCCGTAGGGTCCTCTAGGTTTCCATAAGGGCCCGCAGAGGTCTGAAGGGGCCCGTACTGTTCCGTAAGGATCCATAGGGTTCCGTAGAGCTTCGTAGGTTCCCTAGAGGCCTCTGGAGTACCGCAGGAGCCAGTAGTGTTCCGTAGGGTCCTCTAGGGTTGTTTAAGTGCCCGCAGGAGTCTGTAGGAATCCGTGGGATTCTGTAAGGTTCTGGAGGGTTCTGCAGGGTTCCGTAGGGGCCCGTAGAGTTCCGTAGTGGCTGGTAAAGTTCCGTAGGGCCCTGTGGGTTTCTGTATGGACCTGTAGGGTTCCGTAGGGGCCTGCAGGGTTCTGTAAGTGCCCGTAGGTGTCTGTACGGGTCTGTAGGGTTCCGTAGGCACCTACAGTGTTCTGTAGGAGCCCATAGGGTTTTAGTGAGGTTCCGTTGTGTTGCTAAGGGTCTTGTAGAGTTCTGTCGGGTCCTGGAGTATTCTGTAGGGTTCCAGAGGGCCTCGTAGGGCTCCATCGAAATCTATAGGGTTCCCTAGGGGCCCATAGAGTCCCGTAGATTTCCGTAGGGACCTGTAGGGTTGTGTAAGTGCCAGCAGAAGTCTGTAGGAGTCTGTGGGATTCTGTAAGGTTCCTGAGGGTTCTGCAGGGTTCCGTAGGGACCCGTAGAGTTTTGTAGTGGCTGGTAAATTTCCGTAGGGCCCTGTGGGGTTCTGTATGGACCTGTAGGGTTCCGTAGGGGCCTGCAGGGTTCCGTAAATGCCCGCAGGTGTCTGTAGGGTTCTGTAGGGGTCTGTAGGGTTCCGTAGGCACCTGCAGTGTTCTGTAGGAGCCCATAGGGTTTTAGTGAGGTTCCGTTGTGTTGCTAAGGGTCTTGTAGAGTGCTGTCGGGTCCTGGAGTATTCTGTAGGGTTCCAGAGGGCCTTGTAGGGTTCCGTCAAAATCTGAAGGGTTCCCTAGGGGCCCGTAGAGTCCCGTAGATTTCCGTAGGGACCTGTAGGGTTGTGTAAGTGCCCGCAGGGGTTGGTAGGAGCTTGTAGGGTGCCATATGTTTCCGGAGGGTTGTGTAGGGTTCCATAGGGGCCTGTGGTGTTCCCTAGGGGCCTGTAGAGTCTCGTACAGTTCCGTAGGGTCCTGTAGGTTTCCATAAGCGCCCGCAGAGGTCTGAAGGGGCCCGTACTGTTCCGTAAGGATCCATGGGGTTCTGTAGAGCTTCGTAGGTTCCCTAGAGGCCTCTGGAGTACGGCAGGAGCCAGTAGTGTTCCGTAGGGTCCTCTAGGGTTGAGTAAGTGCCCGCAGGAGTCTGTAGGAATCCGTGGGATTCTGTAAGGTTCTGGAGGGTTCTGCAGGGTTCCATAGGGACCCGTAGAGTTCCGTAGTGGCTGGTAAAGTTGCCTAGGGCCCTGTGGGGTTCTGTATGGACCTGTAGGGTTCCGTAGGGGCCTGCAGTGTTCTGTAAGTGCCCGTAGGTGTCTGTACGGGTCTGTAGGGTTCCGTAGGCACCTACAGTGTTCTGTAGGAGCCCATAGGGTTTTAGTGAGGTTCCGTTGTGTTGCTAAGGGTCTTGTAGAGTTCTGTTGGGTCCTGGAGTATTCTGTAGGGTTCCAGAGGGGCTCATAGGGTTCCATCGAAATCTATAGGGTTCCGTAGGGGCCCATAGAGTCCCGTAGATTTCTGTAGGGACCTGTAGGGTTGTGTAAGTGCCCGCAGAAGTCTGTAGGAGTCTGTGGGATTCTGTAAGGTTCTGGAGGGTTCTGCAGGGTTCCGTAGGGACCCGTAGAGTTTTGTAGTGGCTGGTAAATTTCCGTAGGGCCCTGTGGGGTTCTGTATGGACCTGTAGGGTTCCGTAGGGGCCTGCAGTGTTCTGTAGGAGCCCATAGGGTTTTAGTGAGGTTCCGTTGTGTTGCTAAGGGTCTTGTAGAGTGCTGTCGGGTCCTGGAGTATTCTGTAGGGTTCCAGAGGGCCTTGTAGGGTTCCGTCAAAATCTGAAGGGTTCCCTAGGGGCCCGTAGAGTCCCGTAGATTTCCGTAGGGACCTGTAGGGTTATGTAAGTGCCCGCAGGGGTTGGTAGGAGCTTGTAGGGTGCCATATGTTTCCGGAGGGTTGTGTAGGGTTCCGTAGGGGCCTGTGGTGTTCCCTAGGGGCCTGTAGAGTCTCGTACAGTTCCATAGGGTCCTGTAGGTTTCCATAAGGGCCCGCAGAGGTCTGAAGGGGCCCGTACTGTTCCGTAAGGATCCATAGGGTTCCGTAGAGCTTCGTAGGTTCCCTAGAGGCCTCTGGAGTACCGCAGGAGCCAGTAGTGTTCCGTAGGGTCCTCTAGGGTTGTTTAAGTGCCCGCAGGAGTCTGTAGGAATCCGTGGGATTCTGTAAGGTTCTGGAGGGTTCTGCAGGGTTCCGTAGGGGCCCGTAGAGTTCCGTAGTGGCTGGTAAAGTTGCCTGGGCCCTGTGGGGTTCTGTATGGACCTGTAGGGTTCCGTAGGGGCCTGCAGGGTTCTGTAAGTGCCCGTAGGTGTCTGTACGGGTCTGTAGGGTTCCGTAGGCACCTACAGTGTTCTGTAGGAGCCCATAGGGTTTTAGTGAGGTTCCGTTGTGTTGCTAAGGGTCTTGTAGAGTCCTGTCGGGTCCTGGAGTATTCTGTAGGGTTCCAGAGGGGCTCATAGGGTTCCATCGAAATCTATAGGGTTCCCTAGGGGCCCATAGAGTCCCGTAGATTTCCGTAGGGACCTGTAGGGTTGTGTAAGTGCCAGCAGAAGTCTGTAGGAGTCTGTGGGATTCTGTAAGGTTCCTGAGGGTTCTGCAGGGTTCCGTAGGGACCCGTAGAGTTTTGTAGTGGCTGGTAAATTTCCGTAGGGCCCTGTGGGGTTCTGTATGGACCTGTAGGGTTCCGTAGGGGCCTGCAGGGTTCCGTAAATGCCCGCAGGTGTCTGTAGGGTTCTGTAGGGGTCTGTAGGGTTCCGTAGGCACCTGCAGTGTTCTGTAGGAGCCCATAGGGTTTTAGTGAGGTTCCGTTGTGTTGCTAAGGGTCTTGTAGAGTGCTGTCGGGTCCTGGAGTATTCTGTAGGGTTCCAGAGGGCCTTGTAGGGTTCCGTCAAAATCTGAAGGGTTCCCTAGGGGCCCGTAGAGTCCCGTAGATTTCCGTAGGGACCTGTAGGGTTATGTAAGTGCCCGCAGGGGTTGGTAGGAGCTTGTAGGGTGCCATATGTTTCCGGAGGGTTGTGTAGGGTTCCGTAGGGGCCTGTGGTGTTCCCTAGGGGCCTGTAGAGTCTCGTACAGTTCCGTAGGGTCCTGTAGGTTTCCATAAGCGTCCGCAGAGGTCTGAAGGGGCCCGTACTGTTCCGTAAGGATCCATGGGGTTTTGTAGAGCTTCGTAGGTTCCCTAGAGGCCTCTGGAGTACCGCAGGAGCCAGTAGTGTTCCGTAGGGTCCTCTAGGGTTGAGTAAGTGCCCGCAGGAGTCTGTAGGAATCCGTGGGATTCTGTAAGGTTCTGGAGGGTTCTGCAGGGTTCCATAGGGACCCGTAGAGTTCCGTAGTGGCTGGTAAAGTTGCCTAGGGCCCTGTGGGGTTCTGTATGGACCTGTAGGGTTCCGTAGGGGCCTGCAGTGTTCTGTAAGTGCCCGTAGGTGTCTGTACGGGTCTGTAGGGTTCCGTAGGCACCTACAGTGTTCTGTAGGAGCCCATAGGGTTTTAGTGAGGTTCCGTTGTGTTGCTAAGGGTCTTGTAGAGTTCTGTTGGGTCCTGGAGTATTCTGTAGGGTTCCAGAGGGGCTCATAGGGTTCCATCGAAATCTATAGGGTTCCGTAGGGGCCCATAGAGTCCCGTAGATTTCTGTAGGGACCTGTAGGGTTGTGTAAGTGCCCGCAGAAGTCTGTAGGAGTCTGTGGGATTCTGTAAGGTTCTGGAGGGTTCTGCAGGGTTCCGTAGGGACCCGTAGAGTTTTGTAGTGGCTGGTAAATTTCCGTAGGGCCCTGTGGGGTTCTGTATGGACCTGTAGGGTTCCGTAGGGGCCTGCAGTGTTCTGTAGGAGCCCATAGGGTTTTAGTGAGGTTCCGTTGTGTTGCTAAGGGTCTTGTAGAGTGCTGTCGGGTCCTGGAGTATTCTGTAGGGTTCCAGAGGGCCTTGTAGGGTTCCGTCAAAATCTGAAGGGTTCCCTAGGGGCCCGTAGAGTCCCGTAGATTTCCGTAGGGACCTGTAGGGTTATGTAAGTGCCCGCAGGGGTTGGTAGGAGCTTGTAGGGTGCCATATGTTTCCGGAGGGTTGTGTAGGGTTCCGTAGGGGCCTGTGGTGTTCCCTAGGGGCCTGTAGAGTCTCGTACAGTTCCATAGGGTCCTGTAGGTTTCCATAAGGGCCCGCAGAGGTCTGAAGGGGCCCGTACTGTTCCGTAAGGATCCATAGGGTTCCGTAGAGCTTCGTAGGTTCCCTAGAGGCCTCTGGAGTACCGCAGGAGCCAGTAGTGTTCCGTAGGGTCCTCTAGGGTTGTTTAAGTGCCCGCAGGAGTCTGTAGGAATCCGTGGGATTCTGTAAGGTTCTGGAGGGTTCTGCAGGGTTCCGTAGGGGCCCGTAGAGTTCCGTAGTGGCTGGTAAAGTTGCCTGGGCCCTGTGGGGTTCTGTATGGACCTGTAGGGTTCCGTAGGGGCCTGCAGGGTTCTGTAAGTGCCCGTAGGTGTCTGTACGGGTCTGTAGGGTTCCGTAGGCACCTACAGTGTTCTGTAGGAGCCCATAGGGTTTTAGTGAGGTTCCGTTGTGTTGCTAAGGGTCTTGTAGAGTCCTGTCGGGTCCTGGAGTATTCTGTAGGGTTCCAGAGGGGCTCATAGGGTTCCATCGAAATCTATAGGGTTCCCTAGGGGCCCATAGAGTCCCGTAGATTTCCGTAGGGACCTGTAGGGTTGTGTAAGTGCCAGCAGAAGTCTGTAGGAGTCTGTGGGATTCTGTAAGGTTCCTGAGGGTTCTGCAGGGTTCCGTAGGGACCCGTAGAGTTTTGTAGTGGCTGGTAAATTTCCGTAGGGCCCTGTGGGGTTCTGTATGGACCTGTAGGGTTCCGTAGGGGCCTGCAGGGTTCCGTAAATGCCCGCAGGTGTCTGTAGGGTTCTGTAGGGGTCTGTAGGGTTCCGTAGGCACCTGCAGTGTTCTGTAGGAGCCCATAGGGTTTTAGTGAGGTTCCGTTGTGTTGCTAAGGGTCTTGTAGAGTGCTGTCGGGTCCTGGAGTATTCTGTAGGGTTCCAGAGGGCCTTGTAGGGTTCCGTCAAAATCTGAAGGGTTCCCTAGGGGCCCGTAGAGTCCCGTAGATTTCCGTAGGGACCTGTAGGGTTATGTAAGTGCCCGCAGGGGTTGGTAGGAGCTTGTAGGGTGCCATATGTTTCCGGAGGGTTGTGTAGGGTTCCGTAGGGGCCTGTGGTGTTCCCTAGGGGCCTGTAGAGTCTCGTACAGTTCCGTAGGGTCCTGTAGGTTTCCATAAGCGTCCGCAGAGGTCTGAAGGGGCCCGTACTGTTCCGTAAGGATCCATGGGGTTTTGTAGAGCTTCGTAGGTTCCCTAGAGGCCTCTGGAGTACCGCAGGAGCCAGTAGTGTTCCGTAGGGTCCTCTAGGGTTGAGTAAGTGCCCGCAGGAGTCTGTAGGAATCCGTGGGATTCTGTAAGGTTCTGGAGGGTTCTGCAGGGTTCCATAGGGACCCGTAGAGTTCCGTAGTGGCTGGTAAAGTTGCCTAGGGCCCTGTGGGGTTCTGTATGGACCTGTAGGGTTCCGTAGGGGCCTGCAGTGTTCTGTAAGTGCCCGTAGGTGTCTGTACGGGTCTGTAGGAATCCGTGGGATTCTGTAAGGTTCTGGAGGGTTCTGCAGGGTTCCATAGGGACCCGTAGAGTTCCGTAGTGGCTGGTAAAGTTGCCTAGGGCCCTGTGGGGTTCTGTATGGACCTGTAGGGTTCCGTAGGGGCCTGCAGTGTTCTGTAAGTGCCCGTAGGTGTCTGTACGGGTCTGTAGGGTTCCGTAGGCACCTACAGTGTTCTGTAGGAGCCCATAGGGTTTTAGTGAGGTTCCGTTGTGTTGCTAAGGGTCTTGTAGAGTGCTGTCGGGTCCTGGAGTATTCTGTAGGGTTCCAGAGGGGCTCATAGGGTTCCATCGAAATCTATAGGGTTCCGTAGGGGCCCATAGAGTCCCGTAGATTTCTGTAGGGACCTGTAGGGTTGTGTAAGTGCCCGCAGAAGTCTGTAGGAGTCTGTGGGATTCTGTAAGGTTCTGGAGGGTTCTGCAGGTTCTGTAGGGACCTGTAGAGTTCCGTAGTGGCTGGTAAAGTTCCGTAGGGCCCTGTGGGGTTCTGTATGGACCTGTAGGGTTCCATAGGGGCCTGCAGGTTTCCGTAAGTGCCCGCAGGTGTCTGTAGGGTTCCGTAGGCACCTGCAGTGTTCTGTAGGAGCCCATAGGGTTTTAGTGAGGTTCCGTTGTGTTGCTAAGGGTCTTGTAGAGTTCTGTCGGGTCCTGGAGTATTCTGTAGGGTTCCAGAGGGGCTGGTAGGGTTCCGTCGAAATCTGAAGGGTTCCCTAGGGGCCCGTAGAGTCCCGTAGATTTCCGTAGGGACCTGTAGGGTTGTGTAAGTGCCCGCAGGGGTTGGTAGGAGCTTGTAGGGTGCCATATGTTTCCGGAGGGTTGTGTAGGGTTCCATAGGGGCCTGTGGTGTTCCCTAGGGGCCTGTAGAGTCTCGTACAGTTCCGTAGGGTCCTGTAGGTTTCCATAAGCGCCCGCAGAGGTCTGAAGGGGCCCGTACTGTTCCGTAAGGATCCATGGGGTTCTGTAGAGCTTCGTAGGTTCCCTAGAGGCCTCTGGAGTACGGCAGGAGCCAGTAGTGTTCCGTAGGGTCCTCTAGGGTTGAGTAAGTGCCCGCAGGAGTCTGTAGGAATCCGTGGGATTCTGTAAGGTTCTGGAGGGTTCTGCAGGGTTCCATAGGGACCCATAGAGTTCCGTAGTGGCTGGTAAAGTTCCGTAGGGCCCTGTGGGGTTCTGTATGGACCTGTAGGGTTCCGTAGGGGCCTGCAGGGTTCTGTAAGTGCCCGTAGGTGTCTGTAGGGGTCTGTAGGGTTCCGTAGGCACCTACAGTGTTCTGTAGGAGCCCATAGGGTTTTAGTGAGGTTCCGTTGTGTTGCTAAGGGTCTTGTAGAGTTCTGTTGGGTCCTGGAGTATTCTGTAGGGTTCCAGAGGGGCTCATAGGGTTCCATCGAAATCTATAGGGTTCCGTAGGGGCCCATAGAGTCCCGTAGATTTCTGTAGGGACCTGTAGGGTTGTGTAAGTGCCCGCAGAAGTCTGTAGGAGTCTGTGGGATTCTGTAAGGTTCCGGAGGGTTCTGCAGGTTCTGTAGGGACCCGTAGAGTTCCGTAGTGGCTGGTAAAGTTGCCTAGGGCCCTGTGGGGTTCTGTATGGACCTGTAGGGTTCCATAGGGGCCTGCAGGTTTCCGTAAGTGCCCGCAGGTGTCTGTAGGGTTCCATAGGCACCTGCAGTGTTCTCTAGGAGCCCATAGGGTTTTAGTGAGGTTCCGTTGTGTTGCTAAGGGTCTTGTAGAGTCCTGTCGGGTCCTGGAGTATTCCGTAGGGTTCCAGAGGGCCTTGTAGGGTTCCGTCGAAATCTGAAGGGTTCCCTAGGGGTCCGTAGAGTCCCGTAGATTTCCGTAGGGACCTGTAGGGTTGTGTAAGTGCCCGCAGGGGTTGGTAGGAGCTTGTAGGGTGCCATATGTTTCCGGAGGGTTGTGTAGGGTTCCATAGGGGCCTGTGGTGTTCCCTAGGGGCCTGTAGAGTCTCGTACAGTTCCGTAGGGTCCTGTAGGTTTCCATAAGCGCCCGCAGAGGTCTGAAGGGGCCCGTACTGTTCCGTAAGGATCCATGGGGTTCTGTAGAGCTTCGTAGGTTCCCTAGAGGCCTCTGGAGTACGGCAGGAGCCAGTAGTGTTCCGTAGGGTCCTCTAGGGTTGAGTAAGTGCCCGCAGGAGTCTGTAGGAATCCGTGGGATTCTGTAAGGTTCTGGAGGGTTCTGCAGGGTTCCATAGGGACCCGTAGAGTTCCGTAGTGGCTGGTAAAGTTGCCTAGGGCCCTGTGGGGTTCTGTATGGACCTGTAGGGTTCCGTAGGGGCCTGCAGTGTTCTGTAAGTGCCCGTAGGTGTCTGTACGGGTCTGTAGGGTTCCGTAGGCACCTACAGTGTTCTGTAGGAGCCCATAGGGTTTTAGTGAGGTTCCGTTGTGTTGCTAAGGGTCTTGTAGAGTTCTGTTGGGTCCTGGAGTATTCTGTAGGGTTCCAGAGGGGCTCATAGGGTTCCATCGAAATCTATAGGGTTCCCTAGGGGCCCATAGAGTCCCGTAGATTTCTGTAGGGACCTGTAGGGTTGTGTAAGTGCCCGCAGAAGTCTGTAGGAGTCTGTGGGATTCTGTAAGGTTCTGGAGGGTTCTGCAGGGTTCTGTAGGGACCCGTAGAGTTCCGTAGTGGCTGGTAAAGTTCCGTAGGGCCCTGTGGGGTTCTGTATGGACCTGTAGGGTTCCGTAGGGGCCTGCAGGTTTCCGTAATTGCCCGCAGGTGTCTGTAGGGTTCCATAGGCACCTGCAGTGTTCTGTAGGTGCCCATAGGGTTTTAGTGAGGTTCCGTTGTGTTGCTAAGGGTCTTGTAGAGTGCTGTCGGGTCCTGGAGTATTCCGTAGGGTTCCAGAGGGCCTTGTAGGGTTCCGTCGAAATCTGAAGGGTTCCCTAGGGGCCCGTAGAGTCCCGTAGATTTCCGTAGGGACCTGTAGGGTTATGTAAGTGCCCGCAGGGGTTGGTAGGAGCTTGTAGGGTGCCATATGTTTCCGGAGGGTTGTGTAGGGTTCCGTAGGGGCCTGTGGTGTTCCCTAGGGGCCTGTAGAGTCTCGTACAGTTCCATAGGGTCCTGTAGGTTTCCATAAGGGCCCGCAGAGGTCTGAAGGGGCCCGTACTGTTCCGTAAGGATCCATAGGGTTCCGTAGAGCTTCGTAGGTTCCCTAGAGGCCTCTGGAGTACCGCAGGAGCCAGTAGTGTTCCGTAGGGTCCTCTAGGGTTGTTTAAGTGCCCGCAGGAGTCTGTAGGAATCCGTGGGATTCTGTAAGGTTCTGGAGGGTTCTGCAGGGTTCCGTAGGGGCCCGTAGAGTTCCGTAGTGGCTGGTAAAGTTGCCTGGGCCCTGTGGGGTTCTGTATGGACCTGTAGGGTTCCGTAGGGGCCTGCAGGGTTCTGTAAGTGCCCGTAGGTGTCTGTACGGGTCTGTAGGGTTCCGTAGGCACCTACAGTGTTCTGTAGGAGCCCATAGGGTTTTAGTGAGGTTCCGTTGTGTTGCTAAGGGTCTTGTAGAGTCCTGTCGGGTCCTGGAGTATTCTGTAGGGTTCCAGAGGGGCTCATAGGGTTCCATCGAAATCTATAGGGTTCCCTAGGGGCCCATAGAGTCCCGTAGATTTCCGTAGGGACCTGTAGGGTTGTGTAAGTGCCAGCAGAAGTCTGTAGGAGTCTGTGGGATTCTGTAAGGTTCCTGAGGGTTCTGCAGGGTTCCGTAGGGACCCGTAGAGTTTTGTAGTGGCTGGTAAATTTCCGTAGGGCCCTGTGGGGTTCTGTATGGACCTGTAGGGTTCCGTAGGGGCCTGCAGTGTTCTGTAGGAGCCCATAGGGTTTTAGTGAGGTTCCGTTGTGTTGCTAAGGGTCTTGTAGAGTGCTGTCGGGTCCTGGAGTATTCTGTAGGGTTCCAGAGGGCCTTGTAGGGTTCCGTCAAAATCTGAAGGGTTCCCTAGGGGCCCGTAGAGTCCCGTAGATTTCCGTAGGGACCTGTAGGGTTATGTAAGTGCCCGCAGGGGTTGGTAGGAGCTTGTAGGGTGCCATATGTTTCCGGAGGGTTGTGTAGGGTTCCGTAGGGGCCTGTGGTGTTCCCTAGGGGCCTGTAGAGTCTCGTACAGTTCCATAGGGTCCTGTAGGTTTCCATAAGGGCCCGCAGAGGTCTGAAGGGGCCCGTACTGTTCCGTAAGGATCCATAGGGTTCCGTAGAGCTTCGTAGGTTCCCTAGAGGCCTCTGGAGTACCGCAGGAGCCAGTAGTGTTCCGTAGGGTCCTCTAGGGTTGTTTAAGTGCCCGCAGGAGTCTGTAGGAATCCGTGGGATTCTGTAAGGTTCTGGAGGGTTCTGCAGGGTTCCGTAGGGGCCCGTAGAGTTCCGTAGTGGCTGGTAAATTTCCGTAGGGCCCTGTGGGGTTCTGTATGGACCTGTAGGGTTCCGTAGGGGCCTGCAGGGTTCTGTAAGTGCCCGTAGGTGTCTGTACGGGTCTGTAGGGTTCCGTAGGCACCTACAGTGTTCTGTAGGAGCCCATAGGGTTTTAGTGAGGTTCCGTTGTGTTGCTAAGGGTCTTGTAGAGTCCTGTCGGGTCCTGGAGTATTCTGTAGGGTTCCAGAGGGGCTCATAGGGTTCCATCGAAATCTATAGGGTTCCCTAGGGGCCCATAGAGTCCCGTAGATTTCCGTAGGGACCTGTAGGGTTGTGTAAGTGCCAGCAGAAGTCTGTAGGAGTCTGTGGGATTCTGTAAGGTTCCGGAGGGTTCTGCAGGGTTCCGTAGGGACCCGTAGAGTTTTGTAGTGGCTGGTAAATTTCCGTAGGGCCCTGTGGGGTTCTGTATGGACCTGTAGGGTTCCGTAGGGGCCTGCAGTGTTCTGTAGGAGCCCATAGGGTTTTAGTGAGGTTCCGTTGTGTTGCTAAGGGTCTTGTAGAGTGCTGTCGGGTCCTGGAGTATTCTGTAGGGTTCCAGAGGGCCTTGTAGGGTTCCGTCAAAATCTGAAGGGTTCCCTAGGGGCCCGTAGAGTCCCGTAGATTTCCGTAGGGACCTGTAGGGTTATGTAAGTGCCCGCAGGGGTTGGTAGGAGCTTGTAGGGTGCCATATGTTTCCGGAGGGTTGTGTAGGGTTCCGTAGGGGCCTGTGGTGTTCCCTAGGGGCCTGTAGAGTCTCGTACAGTTCCGTAGGGTCCTGTAGGTTTCCATAAGGGCCCGCAGAGGTCTGAAGGGGCCCGTACTGTTCCGTAAGGATCCATAGGGTTCCGTAGAGCTTCGTAGGTTCCCTAGAGGCCTCTGGAGTACCGCAGGAGCCAGTAGTGTTCCGTAGGGTCCTCTAGGGTTGTTTAAGTGCCCGCAGGAGTCTGTAGGAATCCGTGGGATTCTGTAAGGTTCTGGAGGGTTCTGCAGGGTTCCGTAGGGGCCCGTAGAGTTCCGTAGTGGCTGGTAAAGTTCCGTAGGGCCCTGTGGGTTTCTGTATGGACCTGTAGGGTTCCGTAGGGGCCTGCAGGGTTCTGTAAGTGCCCGTAGGTGTCTGTACGGGTCTGTAGGGTTCCGTAGGCACCTACAGTGTTCTGTAGGAGCCCATAGGGTTTTAGTGAGGTTCCGTTGTGTTGCTAAGGGTCTTGTAGAGTTCTGTCGGGTCCTGGAGTATTCTGTAGGGTTCCAGAGGGCCTCGTAGGGCTCCATCGAAATCTATAGGGTTCCCTAGGGGCCCATAGAGTCCCGTAGATTTCCGTAGGGACCTGTAGGGTTGTGTAAGTGCCAGCAGAAGTCTGTAGGAGTCTGTGGGATTCTGTAAGGTTCCTGAGGGTTCTGCAGGGTTCCGTAGGGACCCGTAGAGTTTTGTAGTGGCTGGTAAATTTCCGTAGGGCCCTGTGGGGTTCTGTATGGACCTGTAGGGTTCCGTAGGGGCCTGCAGGGTTCCGTAAGTGCCCGCAGGTGTCTGTAGTGTTCTGTAGGGGTCTGTAGGGTTCCGTAGGCACCTGCAGTGTTCTGTAGGAGCCCATAGGGTTTTAGTGAGGTTCCGTTGTGTTGCTAAGGGTCTTGTAGAGTGCTGTCGGGTCCTGGAGTATTCTGTAGGGTTCCAGAGGGCCTTGTAGGGTTCCGTCAAAATCTGAAGGGTTCCCTAGGGGCCCGTAGAGTCCCGTAGATTTCCGTAGGGACCTGTAGGGTTATGTAAGTGCCCGCAGGGGTTGGTAGGAGCTTGTAGGGTGCCATATGTTTCCGGAGGGTTGTGTAGGGTTCCGTAGGGGCCTGTGGTGTTCCCTAGGGGCCTGTAGAGTCTCGTACAGTTCCGTAGGGTCCTGTAGGTTTCCATAAGCGTCCGCAGAGGTCTGAAGGGGCCCGTACTGTTCCGTAAGGATCCATGGGGTTTTGTAGAGCTTCGTAGGTTCCCTAGAGGCCTCTGGAGTACCGCAGGAGCCAGTAGTGTTCCGTAGGGTCCTCTAGGGTTGAGTAAGTGCCCGCAGGAGTCTGTAGGAATCCGTGGGATTCTGTAAGGTTCTGGAGGGTTCTGCAGGGTTCCGTAGGGACCCGTAGAGTTCCGTAGTGGCTGGTAAAGTTGCCTAGGGCCCTGTGGGGTTCTGTATGGACCTGTAGGGATCCGTAGGGACCTGCAGTGTTCTGTAAGTGCCCGCAGGTGTCTGTACGGGTCTGTAGGGTTCCGTAGGCACCTCCAGTGTTCAGTAGGAGCCCATAGGGTTTTAGTGAGGTTCCGTTGTGTTGCTAAGGGTCTTGTAGAGTTCTGTCGGGTCCTGGAGTATTCTGTAGGGTTCCAAAGGGGCTCGTAGGGTTCCATCGAAATCTGAAGGGTTCCCTAGGGGCCCATAGAGTCCCGTAGATTTCCGTAGGGACCTGTAGGGTTGTGTAAGTGCCAGCAGAAGTCTGTAGGAGTCTGTGGGATTCTGTAAGGTTCCTGAGGGTTCTGCAGGGTTCCGTAGGGACCTGTAGAGTTTTGTAGTGGCTGGTAAATTTCCGTAGGGCCCTGTGGGGTTCTTTATGGACCTGTAGGGTTCCGTAGGGGCCTGCAGGGTTCCGTAAGTGCCCGTAAGTGCCCGCAGGTGTCTGTAGGGTTCCGTAGGCACCTGCAGTGTTCTGTAGGAGCCCATAGGGTTTTAGTGAGGTTCCGTTGTGTTGCTAAGGGTCTTGTAGAGTGCTGTCGGGTCCTGGAGTATTCTGTAGGGTTCCAGAGGGCCTCGTAGGGTTCCATCGAAATCTATAGGGTTCCCTAGGGGCCCATAGAGTCCCGTAGATTTCCGTAGGGACCTGTAGGGTTGTGTAAGTGCCGGCAGAAGTCTGTAGGAATCTGTGGGATTCTCTAAGGTTGCGGAGGGTTCTGCAGGGTTCCGTAGGGGCCCGTAGAGTTCCGTAGTGGCTGGTAAATTTCCGTAGGGCCCTGTGGGGTTCTGTATGGACCTGTAGGGTTCCGTAGGGGCCTGCAGGGTTCCGTAAGTGCCCGCAGGTGTCTGTAGGGTTCCGTAGGCACCTGCAGTGTTCTGTAGGAGCCCATAGGGTTTTAGTGAGGTTCCGTTGTGTTGCTAAGGGTCTTGTAGAGTGCTGTCGGGTCCTGGAGTATTCTGTAGGGTTCCAGAGGGCCTTGTAGGGTTCCGTCGAAATCTGAAGGGTTCCCTAGGGGCCCGTAGAGTCCCGTAGATTTCCGTAGGGACCTGTAGGGTTATGTAAGTGCCCGCAGGGGTTGGTAGGAGCTTGTAGGGTGCCATATGTTTCCGGAGGGTTGTGTAGGGTTCCATAGGGGCCTGTGGTGTTCCCTAGGGGCCTGTGGTGTTCCCTAGGGGCCTGTAGAGTCTCGTACAGTTCCGTAGGGTCCTGTAGGTTTCCATAAGGGCCCGCAGAGGTCTGAAGGGGCCCGTACTGTTCCGTAAGGATCCATAGGGTTCCGTAGAGCTTCTTAGGTTCCCTAGAGGCCTCTGGAGTACCGCAGGAGCCAGTAGTGTTCCGTAGGGTCCTCTAGGGTTGAGTAAGTGCCCGCAGGAGTCTGTAGGAATCCGTGGGATTCTGTAAGGTTCCGGAGGGTTCTGCAGGGTTCCGTAGGGGCCCGTAGAGTTCCGTAGTGGCTGGTAAAGTTCCCTAGGGCCCTGTACCGTTCCGTAACTGCCTGCAAGGGTCTTTAGGCTTCCGTAGGGGCTGGTAGGGTTCCATAAAGTTCCGTGGGTTCCTGCAGAGTTCTGCAAGTGCCCGCAAGGGCCTGTAGGGGCCCACAGTGTTTCTGCCAGGTTCCGTAGAGTTCCGTAGGGGCCATATTTTTCTGTAGTGGCTGGTAGTATTCTGTAGGGGTCTGTAGGGTTCCGTAGGCGCCTGCAGTGTTCAGTAGGAGCCCATAGGATTTTAGTGAGGTTCCGTTGTGTTGCTAAGGGTCTTGTAGAGTGCTGTCGGGTCCTGGAGTATTCTGTAGGGTTCCAGAGGGCCTCGTAGGGTTCCATCGAAATCTATAGGGTTCCCTAGGGGCCCATAGAGTCCCGTAGATTTCCGTAGGGACCTGTAGGGTTGTGTAAGTGCCCGCAGAAGTCTGTAGGAGTCTGTGGGATTCTGTAAGGTTCCGGAGGGTTCTGCAGGGTTCCGTAGGGACCCGTAGAGTTCCGTAGTGGCTGGTAAATTTCCGTAGGGCCCTGTGGGGTTCTGTATGGACCTGTAGGGTTCCGTAGGGGCCTGCAGGGTTCCGTAAGTGCCCGCAGGTGTCTGTAGGGTTCCGTAGGCACCTGCAGTGTTCTGTAGGAGCCCATAGGGTTTTAGTGCGGTTCCGTTGTGTTGCTAAGGGTCTTGTAGAGTGCTGTCGGGTCCTGGAGTATTCTGTAGGGTTCCAGAGGGGCTGGTAGGGTTCCGTCGAAATCTGAAGGGTTCCCTAGGGGCCCGTAGAGTCCCGTAGATTTCCGTAGGGACCTGTAGGGTTATGTAAGTGCCTGCAGGGGTTGGTAGGAGCTTGTAGGGTGCCATATGTTTCCGGAGGGTTGTGTAGGGTTCCGTAGGGGCCTGTGGTGTTCCCTAGGGGCCTGTAGAGTCTCGTACAGTTCCGTAGGGTCCTGTAGGTTTCCATAAGGGCCCGCAGAGGTCTGAAGGGGCCCGTACTGTTCCGTAAGGATCCATAGGGTTCCGTAGAGCTTCGTAGGTTCCCTAGAGGCCTCTGGAGTACCGCAGGAGCCAGTAGTGTTCCGTAGGGTCCTCTAGGGTTGTTTAAGTGCCCGCAGGAGTCTGTAGGAATCCGTGGGATTCTGTAAGGTTCCGGAGGGTTCTGCAGGGTTCCGTAGGGGCCCGTAGAGTTCCGTAGTGGCTGGTAAAGTTCCCTAGGGCCCTGTGGGGTTCTGTATGGACCTGTAGGGTTCCGTAGGGGCCTGCAGGGTTCCGTAAGTGCCCGCAGGTGTCTGTAGGGTTCCGTAGGCACCTGCAGTGTTCTGTAGGAGCCCATAGGGTTTTAGTGAGGTTCCGTTGTGTTGCTAAGGGTCTTGTAGAGTGCTGTCGGGTCCTGGAGTATTCTGTAGGGTTTCAGAGGGGCTGGTAGGGTTCCGTCGAAATCTGAAGGGTTCCCTAGGGGCCCGTAGAGTCCCGTAGATTTCCGTAGGGACCTGTAGGGTTATGTAAGTGCCCGCAGGGGTTGGTAGGAGCTTGTAGGGTGCCATATGTTTCCGGAGGGTTGTGTAGGGTTCCGTAGGGGCCTGTGGTGTTCCCTAGAGGCCTGTGGTGTTCCCTAGGGGCCTGTAGAGTCTCGTACAGTTCCGTAGGGTCCTGTAGGTTTCCATAAGGGCCCGCAGAGGTCTGAAGGGGCCCGTACTGTTCCGTAAGGATCCATAGGGTTCCGTAGAGCTTCGTAGGTTCCCTAGAGGCCTCTGGAGTACCGCAGGAGCCAGTAGTGTTCCGTAGGGTCCTCTAGGGTTGTTTAAGTGCCCGCAGGAGTCTGTAGGAATCCGTGGGATTCTGTAAGGTTCCGGAGGGTTCTGCAGGGTTCCGTAGGGGCCCGTAGAGTTCCGTAGTGGCTGGTAAAGTTCCCTAGGGCCCTGTACCGTTCCGTAACTGCCTGCAATGGTCTTTAGGCTTCCGTAGGGGCTGGTAGGGTTCCATAAAGTTCCGTGGGTTCCTGCAGAGTTCTGCAAGTGCCCGCAAGGGCCTGTAGGGGCCCACAGTGTTTCTGCCAGGTTCCGTAGAGTTCCGTAGGGGCCATATTTTTCTGTAGTGGCTGGTAGTATTCTGTAGGGGGCTGTAGGTTTCCGTAGGCACCTACAGTGTTCTGTAGGAGCCCATAGGGTTTTAGTGAGGTTCCGTTGTGTTGCTAAGGGTCTTGTAGAGTGCTGTCGGGTCCTGGAGTATTCTGTAGGGTTCCAGAGGGCCTCGTAGGGTTCCATCGAAATCTATAGGGTTCCCTAGGGGCCCATAGAGTCCCGTAGATTTCCGTAGGGACCTGTAGGGTTGTGTAAGTGCCGGCAGAAGTCTGTAGGAGTCTGTGGGATTCTCTAAGGTTGCGGAGGGATCTGCAGGGTTCCGTAGGGGCCCGTAGAGTTCCGTAGTGGCTGGTAAATTTCCGTAGGGCCCTGTGGGGTTCTGTATGGACCTGTAGGGTTCCGTAGGGGCCTGCAGGGTTCCGTAAGTGCCCGCAGGTGTCTGTAGGGTTCCGTAGGCACCTGCAGTGTTCTGTAGGAGCCCATAGGGTTTTAGTGAGGTTCCGTTGTGTTGCTAAGGGTCTTGTAGAGTGCTGTCGGGTCCTGGAGTATTCTGTAGGGTTCCAGAGGGCCTTGTAGGGTTCCGTCAAAATCTGAAGGGTTCCCTAGGGGCCCGTAGAGTCCCGTAGATTTCCGTAGGGACCTGTAGGGTTATGTAAGTGCCCGCAGGGGTTGGTAGGAGCTTGTAGGGTGCCATATGTTTCCGGAGGGTTGTGTAGGGTTCCGTAGGGGCCTGTGGTGTTCCCTAGGGGCCTGTGGTGTTCCCTAGGGGCCTGTAGAGTCTCGTACAGTTCCGTAGGGTCCTGTAGGTTTCCATAAGGGCCCGCAGAGGTCTGAAGGGGCCCGTACTGTTCCGTAAGGATCCATAGGGTTCCGTAGAGCTTCGTAGGTTCCCTAGAGGCCTCTGGAGTACCGCAGGAGCCAGTAGTGTTCCGTAGGGTCCTCTAGGGTTGAGTAAGTGCCCGCAGGAGTCTGTAGGAATCCGTGGGATTCTGTAAGGTTCTGGAGGGTTCTGCAGGGTTCCGTAGGGGCCCGTAGAGTTCCGTAGTGGCTGGTAAAGTTCCGTAGGGCCCTGTGGGGTTCTGTATGGACCTGTAGGGTTCCGTAGGGGCCTGCAGTGTTCTGTAAGTGCCCGTAGGTGTCTGTACGGGTCTGTAGGGTTCCGTAGGCACCTACAGTGTTCTGTAGGAGCCCATAGGGTTTTAGTGAGGTTCCGTTGTGTTGCTAAGGGTCTTGTAGAGTGCTGTCGGGTCCTGGAGTATTCTGTAGGGTTCCAGAGGGCCTCGTAGGGTTCCATCGAAATCTATAGGGTTCCCTAGGGGCCCATAGAGTCCCGTAGATTTCCGTAGGGACCTGTAGGGTTGTGTAAGTGCCGGCAGAAGTCTGTAGGAGTCTGTGGGATTCTCTAAGGTTGCGGAGGGATCTGCAGGGTTCCGTAGGGGCCCGTAGAGTTCCGTAGTGGCTGGTAAATTTCCGTAGGGCCCTGTGGGGTTCTGTATGGACCTGTAGGGTTCCGTAGGGGCCTGCAGGGTTCCGTAAGTGCCCGCAGGTGTCTGTAGGGTTCCGTAGGCACCTGCAGTGTTCTGTAGGAGCCCATAGGGTTTTAGTGAGGTTCCGTTGTGTTGCTAAGGGTCTTGTAGAGTGCTGTCGGGTCCTGGAGTATTCTGTAGGGTTCCAGAGGGGCTGGTAGGGTTCCGTCGAAATCTGAAGGGTTCCCTAGGGGCCCGTAGAGTCCCGTAGATTTCCGTAGGGACCTGTAGGGTTATGTAAGTGCCCGCAGGGGTTGGTAGGAGCTTGTAGGGTGCCATATGTTTCCGGAGGGTTGTGTAGGGTTCCGTAGGGGCCTGTGGTGTTCCCTAGGGGCCTGTGGTGTTCCCTAGGGGCCTGTAGAGTCTCGTACAGTTCCGTAGGGTCCTGTAGGTTTCCATAAGGGCCCGCAGAGGTCTGAAGGGGCCCGTACTGTTCCGTAAGGATCCATAGGGTTCCGTAGAGCTTCGTAGGTTCCCTAGAGGCCTCTGGAGTACCGCAGGAGCCAGTAGTGTTCCGTAGGGTCCTCTAGGGTTGTTTAAGTGCCCGCAGGAGTCTGTAGGAATCCGTGGGATTCTGTAAGGTTCCGGAGGGTTCTGCAGGGTTCCGTAGGGGCCCGTAGAGTTCCGTAGTGGCTGGTAAAGTTCCCTAGGGCCCTGTACCGTTCGGTAACTGCCTGCAATGGTCTTTAGGCTTCCGTAGGGGCTGGTAGGGTTCCATAAAGTTCCGTGGGTTCCTGCAGAGTTCTGCAAGTGCCCGCAAGGGCCTGTAGGGGCCCACAGTGTTTCTGTCAGGTTCCGTAGAGTTCCGTAGGGGCCATATTTTTCTGTAGTGGCTGGTAGTATTCTGTAGGGGTCTGTAGGTTTCCGTAGGCACCTCCAGTGTTCTGTAGGAGCCCATAGGGTTTTAGTGAGGTTCCGTTGTGTTGCTAAGGGTCTTGTAGAGTGCTGTCGGGTCCTGGAGTATTCTGTAGGGTTCCAGAGGGCCTCGTAGGGTTCCATCGAAATCTATAGGGTTCCCTAGGGGCCCATAGAGTCCCGTAGATTTCCGTAGGGACCTGTAGGGTTGTGTAAGTGCCGGCAGAAGTCTGTAGGAGTCTGTGGGATTCTCTAAGGTTGCGGAGGGATCTGCAGGGTTCCGTAGGGGCCCGTAGAGTTCCGTAGTGGCTGGTAAATTTCCGTAGGGCCCTGTGGGGTTCTGTATGGACCTGTAGGGTTCCGTAGGGGCCTGCAGGGTTCCGTAAGTGCCCGCAGGTGTCTGTAGGGTTCCGTAGGCACCTGCAGTGTTCTGTAGGAGCCCATAGGGTTTTAGTGAGGTTCCGTTGTGTTGCTAAGGGTCTTGTAGAGTGCTGTCGGGTCCTGGAGTATTCTGTAGGGTTCCAGAGGGCCTTGTAGGGTTCCGTCAAAATCTGAAGGGTTCCCTAGGGGCCCGTAGAGTCCCGTAGATTTCCGTAGGGACCTGTAGGGTTATGTAAGTGCCCGCAGGGGTTGGTAGGAGCTTGTAGGGTGCCATATGTTTCCGGAGGGTTGTGTAGGGTTCCGTAGGGGCCTGTGGTGTTCCCTAGGGGCCTGTGGTGTTCCCTAGGGGCCTGTAGAGTCTCGTACAGTTCCGTAGGGTCCTGTAGGTTTCCATAAGGGCCCGCAGAGGTCTGAAGGGGCCCGTACTGTTCCGTAAGGATCCATAGGGTTCCGTAGAGCTTCGTAGGTTCCCTAGAGGCCTCTGGAGTACCGCAGGAGCCAGTAGTGTTCCGTAGGGTCCTCTAGGGTTGAGTAAGTGCCCGCAGGAGTCTGTAGGAATCCGTGGGATTCTGTAAGGTTCTGGAGGGTTCTGCAGGGTTCCGTAGGGGCCCGTAGAGTTCCGTAGTGGCTGGTAAAGTTCCGTAGGGCCCTGTGGGGTTCTGTATGGACCTGTAGGGTTCCGTAGGGGCCTGCAGTGTTCTGTAAGTGCCCGTAGGTGTCTGTACGGGTCTGTAGGGTTCCGTAGGCACCTACAGTGTTCTGTAGGAGCCCATAGGGTTTTAGTGAGGTTCCGTTGTGTTGCTAAGGGTCTTGTAGAGTGCTGTCGGGTCCTGGAGTATTCTGTAGGGTTCCAGAGGGCCTCGTAGGGTTCCATCGAAATCTATAGGGTTCCCTAGGGGCCCATAGAGTCCCGTAGATTTCCGTAGGGACCTGTAGGGTTGTGTAAGTGCCGGCAGAAGTCTGTAGGAGTCTGTGGGATTCTCTAAGGTTGCGGAGGGATCTGCAGGGTTCCGTAGGGGCCCGTAGAGTTCCGTAGTGGCTGGTAAATTTCCGTAGGGCCCTGTGGGGTTCTGTATGGACCTGTAGGGTTCCGTAGGGGCCTGCAGGGTTCCGTAAGTGCCCGCAGGTGTCTGTAGGGTTCCGTAGGCACCTGCAGTGTTCTGTAGGAGCCCATAGGGTTTTAGTGAGGTTCCGTTGTGTTGCTAAGGGTCTTGTAGAGTGCTGTCGGGTCCTGGAGTATTCTGTAATGTTCCAGAGGGGCTGGTAGGGTTCCGTCGAAATCTGAAGGGTTCCCTAGGGGCCCGTAGAGTCCCGTAGATTTCCGTAGGGACCTGTAGGGTTATGTAAGTGCCCGCAGGGGTTGGTAGGAGCTTGTAGGGTGCCATATGTTTCCGGAGGGTTGTGTAGGGTTCCGTAGGGGCCTGTGGTGTTCCCTAGGGGCCTGTGGTGTTCCCTAGGGGCCTGTAGAGTCTCGTACAGTTCCGTAGGGTCCTGTAGGTTTCCATAAGGGCCCGCAGAGGTCTGAAGGGGCCCGTACTGTTCCGTAAGGATCCATAGGGTTCCGTAGAGCTTCGTAGGTTCCCTAGAGGCCTCTGGAGTACCGCAGGAGCCAGTAGTGTTCCGTAGGGTCCTCTAGGGTTGTTTAAGTGCCCGCAGGAGTCTGTAGGAATCCGTGGGATTCTGTAAGGTTCCGGAGGGTTCTGCAGGGTTCCGTAGGGGCCCGTAGAGTTCCGTAGTGGCTGGTAAAGTTCCCTAGGGCCCTGTACCGTTCGGTAACTGCCTGCAATGGTCTTTAGGCTTCCGTAGGGGCTGGTAGGGTTCCATAAAGTTCCGTGGGTTCCTGCAGAGTTCTGCAAGTGCCCGCAAGGGCCTGTAGGGGCCCACAGTGTTTCTGTCAGGTTCCGTAGAGTTCCGTAGGGGCCATATTTTTCTGTAGTGGCTGGTAGTATTCTGTAGGGGTCTGTAGGTTTCCGTAGGCACCTCCAGTGTTCTGTAGGAGCCCATAGGGTTTTAGTGAGGTTCCGTTGTGTTGCTAAGGGTCTTGTAGAGTGCTGTCGGGTCCTGGAGTATTCTGTAGGGTTCCAGAGGGCCTCGTAGGGTTCCATCGAAATCTATAGGGTTCCCTAGGGGCCCATAGAGTCCCGTAGATTTCCGTAGGGACCTGTAGGGTTGTGTAAGTGCCGGCAGAAGTCTGTAGGAGTCTGTGGGATTCTGTAAGGTTCCGGAGGGTTCTGCAGGGTTCCGTAGGGACCCGTAGAGTTCCGTAGTGGCTGGTAAAGTTCCGTAGGGCCCTGTGGGGTTCTGTATGGACCTGTAGGGTTCCGTAGGGGCCTGCAGGGTTCCGTAAGTGCCCGCAGGTGTCTGTAGGGTTCCGTAGGCACCTGCAGTGTTCTGTAGGAGCCCATAGGGTTTTAGTGAGGTTCCGTTGTGTTGCTAAGGGTCTTGTAGAGTGCTGTCGGGTCCTGGAGTATTCTGTAGGGTTCCAGAGGGGCTGGTAGGGTTCCGTCGAAATCTGAAGGGTTCCCTAGGGGCCCGTAGAGTCCCGTAGATTTCCGTAGGGACCTGTAGGGTTATGTAAGTGCCTGCAGGGGTTGGTAGGAGCTTGTAGGGTGCCATATGTTTCCGGAGGGTTGTGTAGGGTTCCGTAGGGGCCTGTGGTGTTCCCTAGGGGCCTGTGGTGTTCCCTAGGGGCCTGTAGAGTCTCGTACAGTTCCGTAGGGTCCTGTAGGTTTCCATAAGGGCCCGCAGAGGTCTGAAGGGGCCCGTACTGTTCCGTAAGGATCCATAGGGTTCCGTAGAGCTTCGTAGGTTCCCTAGAGGCCTCTGGAGTACCGCAGGAGCCAGTAGTGTTCCGTAGGGTCCTCTAGGGTTGTTTAAGTGCCCGCAGGAGTCTGTAGGAATCCGTGGGATTCTGTAAGGTTCTGGAGGGTTCTGCAGAGTTCCGTAGGGGCCCGTAGAGTTCCGTAGTGGCTGGTAAAGTTCCCTAGGGCCCTGTGGGGTTCTGTATGGACCTGTAGGGTTCCGTAGGGGCCTGCAGTGTTCTGTAAGTGCCCGTAGGTGTCTGTACGGGTCTGTAGGGTTCCGTAGGCACCTACAGTGTTCTGTAGGAGCCCATAGGGTTTTAGTGAGGTTCCGTTGTGTTGCTAAGGGTCTTGTAGAGTGCTGTCGGGTCCTGGAGTATTCTGTAGGGTTCCAGAGGGCCTCGTAGGGTTCCGTCGAAATCTATAGGGTTCCCTAGGGGCCCATAGAGTCCCGTAGATTTCCGTAGGGACCTGTAGGGTTGTGTAAGTGCCGGCAGAAGTCTGTAGGAGTCTGTGGGATTCTCTAAGGTTGCGGAGGGATCTGCAGGGTTCCGTAGGGGCCCGTAGAGTTCCGTAGTGGCTGGTAAATTTCCGTAGGGCCCTGTGGGGTTCTGTATGGACCTGTAGGGTTCCGTAGGGGCCTGCAGGGTTCCGTAAGTGCCCGCAGGTGTCTGTAGGGTTCCGTAGGCACCTGCAGTGTTCTGTAGGAGCCCATAGGGTTTTAGTGAGGTTCCGTTGTGTTGCTAAGGGTCTTGTAGAGTGCTGTCGGGTCCTGGAGTATTCTGTAGGGTTCCAGAGGGGCTGGTAGGGTTCCGTCGAAATCTGAAGGGTTCCCTAGGGGCCCGTAGAGTCCCGTAGATTTCCGTAGGGACCTGTAGGGTTATGTAAGTGCCCGCAGGGGTTGGTAGGAGCTTGTAGGGTGCCATATGTTTCCGGAGGGTTGTGTAGGGTTCCGTAGGGGCCTGTGGTGTTCCCTAGGGGCCTGTGGTGTTCCCTAGGGGCCTGTAGAGTCTCGTACAGTTCCGTAGGGTCCTGTAGGTTTCCATAAGGGCCCGCAGAGGTCTGAAGGGGCCCGTACTGTTCCGTAAGGATCCATAGGGTTCCGTAGAGCTTCGTAGGTTCCCTAGAGGCCTCTGGAGTACCGCAGGAGCCAGTAGTGTTCCGTAGGGTCCTCTAGGGTTGTTTAAGTGCCCGCAGGAGTCTGTAGGAATCCGTGGGATTCTGTAAGGTTCCGGAGGGTTCTGCAGGGTTCCGTAGGGGCCCGTAGAGTTCCGTAGTGGCTGGTAAAGTTCCCTAGGGCCCTGTACCGTTCGGTAACTGCCTGCAATGGTATTTAGGCTTCCGTAGGGGCTGGTAGGGTTCCATAAAGTTCCGTGGGTTCCTGCAGAGTTCTGCAAGTGCCCGCAAGGGCCTGTAGGGGCCCACAGTGTTTCTGTCAGGTTCCGTAGAGTTCCGTAGGGGCCATATTTTTCTGTAGTGGCTGGTAGTATTCTGTAGGGGTCTGTAGGTTTCCGTAGGCACCTCCAGTGTTCTGTAGGAGCCCATAGGGTTTTAGTGAGGTTCCGTTGTGTTGCTAAGGGTCTTGTAGAGTGCTGTTGGGTCCTGGAGTATTCTGTAGGGTTCCAGAGGGCCTCGTAGGGTTCCATCGAAATCTATAGGGTTCCCTAGGGGCCCATAGAGTCCCGTAGATTTCCGTAGGGACCTGTAGGGTTGTGTAAGTGCCGGCAGAAGTCTGTAGGAGTCTGTGGGATTCTCTAAGGTTGCGGAGGGATCTGCAGGGTTCCGTAGGGGCCCGTAGAGTTCCGTAGTGGCTGGTAAATTTCCGTCGGGCCCTGTGGGGTTCTGTATGGACCTGTAGGGTTCCGTAGGGGCCTGCAGGGTTCCGTAAGTGCCCGCAGGTGTCTGTAGGGTTCCGTAGGCACCTGCAGTGTTCTGTAGGAGCCCATAGGGTTTTAGTGCGGTTCCGTTGTGTTGCTAAGGGTCTTGTAGAGTGCTGTCGGGTCCTGGAGTATTCTGTAGGGTTCCAGAGGGGCTGGTAGGGTTCCGTCGAAATCTGAAGGGTTCCCTAGGGGCCCGTAGAGTCCCGTAGATTTCCGTAGGGACCTGTAGGGTTATGTAAGTGCCTGCAGGGGTTGGTAGGAGCTTGTAGGGTGCCATATGTTTCCGGAGGGTTGTGTAGGGTTCCGTAGGGGCCTGTGGTGTTCCCTAGGGGCCTGTGGTGTTCCCTAGGGGCCTGTAGAGTCTCGTACAGTTCCGTAGGGTCCTGTAGGTTTCCATAAGGGCCCGCAGAGGTCTGAAGGGGCCCGTACTGTTCCGTAAGGATCCATAGGGTTCCGTAGAGCTTCGTAGGTTCCCTAGAGGCCTCTGGAGTACCGCAGGAGCCAGTAGTGTTCCGTAGGGTCCTCTAGGGTTGTTTAAGTGCCCGCAGGAGTCTGTAGGAATCCGTGGGATTCTGTAAGGTTCTGGAGGGTTCTGCAGAGTTCCGTAGGGGCCCGTAGAGTTCCGTAGTGGCTGGTAAAGTTCCCTAGGGCCCTGTGGGGTTCTGTATGGACCTGTAGGGTTCCGTAGGGGCCTGCAGTGTTCTGTAAGTGCCCGTAGGTGTCTGTACGGGTCTGTAGGGTTCCGTAGGCACCTACAGTGTTCTGTAGGAGCCCATAGGGTTTTAGTGAGGTTCCGTTGTGTTGCTAAGGGTCTTGTAGAGTGCTGTCGGGTCCTGGAGTATTCTGTAGGGTTCCAGAGGGCCTCGTAGGGTTCCATCGAAATCTATAGGGTTCCCTAGGGGCCCATAGAGTCCCGTAGATTTCCGTAGGGACCTGTAGGGTTGTGTAAGTGCCGGCAGAAGTCTGTAGGAGTCTGTGGGATTCTCTAAGGTTGCGGAGGGATCTGCAGGGTTCCGTAGGGGCCCGTAGAGTTCCGTAGTGGCTGGTAAATTTCCGTAGGGCCCTGTGGGGTTCTGTATGGACCTGTAGGGTTCCGTAGGGGCCTGCAGGGTTCCGTAAGTGCCCGCAGGTGTCTGTAGGGTTCCGTAGGCACCTGCAGTGTTCTGTAGGAGCCCATAGGGTTTTAGTGAGGTTCCGTTGTGTTGCTAAGGGTCTTGTAGAGTGCTGTCGGGTCCTGGAGTATTCTGTAGGGTTCCAGAGGGGCTGGTAGGGTTCCGTCGAAATCTGAAGGGTTCCCTAGGGGCCCGTAGAGTCCCGTAGATTTCCGTAGGGACCTGTAGGGTTATGTAAGTGCCCGCAGGGGTTGGTAGGAGCTTGTAGGGTGCCATATGTTTCCGGAGGGTTGTGTAGGGTTCCGTAGGGGCCTGTGGTGTTCCCTAGGGGCCTGTGGTGTTCCCTAGGGTCCTGTAGAGTCTCGTACAGTTCCGTAGGGTCCTGTAGGTTTCCATAAGGGCCCGCAGAGGTCTGAAGGGGCCCGTACTGTTCCGTAAGGATCCATAGGGTTCCGTAGAGCTTCGTAGGTTCCCTAGAGGCCTCTGGAGTACCGCAGGAGCCAGTAGTGTTCCGTAGGGTCCTCTAGGGTTGTTTAAGTGCCCGCAGGAGTCTGTAGGAATCCGTGGGATTCTGTAAGGTTCCGGAGGGTTCTGCAGGGTTCCGTAGGGGCCCGTAGAGTTCCGTAGTGGCTGGTAAAGTTCCCTAGGGCCCTGTACCGTTCCGTAACTGCCTGCAATGGTCTTTAGGCTTCCGTAGGGGCTGGTAGGGTTCCATAAAGTTCCGTGGGTTCCTGCAGAGTTCTGCAAGTGCCCGCAAGGGCCTGTAGGGGCCCACAGTGTTTCTGTCAGGTTCCGTAGAGTTCCGTAGGGGCCATATTTTTCTGTAGTGGCTGGTAGTATTCTGTAGGGGTCTGTAGGTTTCCGTAGGCACCTACAGTGTTCTGTAGGAGCCCATAGGGTTTTAGTGAGGTTCCGTTGTGTTGCTAAGGGTCTTGTAGAGTGCTGTTGGGTCCTGGAGTATTCTGTAGGGTTCCAGAGGGCCTCGTAGGGTTCCATCGAAATCTATAGGGTTCCCTAGGGGCCCATAGAGTCCCGTAGATTTCCGTAGGGACCTGTAGGGTTGTGTAAGTGCCGGCAGAAGTCTGTAGGAGTCTGTGGGATTCTCTAAGGTTGCGGAGGGATCTGCAGGGTTCCGTAGGGGCCCGTAGAGTTCCGTAGTGGCTGGTAAATTTCCGTCGGGCCCTGTGGGGTTCTGTATGGACCTGTAGGGTTCCGTAGGGGCCTGCAGGGTTCCGTAAGTGCCCGCAGGTGTCTGTAGGGTTCCGTAGGCACCTGCAGTGTTCTGTAGGAGCCCATAGGGTTTTAGTGCGGTTCCGTTGTGTTGCTAAGGGTCTTGTAGAGTGCTGTCGGGTCCTGGAGTATTCTGTAGGGTTCCAGAGGGGCTGGTAGGGTTCCGTCGAAATCTGAAGGGTTCCCTAGGGGCCCGTAGAGTCCCGTAGATTTCCGTAGGGACCTGTAGGGTTATGTAAGTGCCCGCAGGGGTTGGTAGGAGCTTGTAGGGTGCCATATGTTTCCGGAGGGTTGTGTAGGGTTCCGTAGGGGCCTGTGATGTTCCCTAGGGGCCTGTGGTGTTCCCTAGGGGCCTGTAGAGTCTCGTACAGTTCCGTAGGGTCCTGTAGGTTTCCATAAGGGCCCGCAGAGGTCTGAAGGGGCCCGTACTGTTCCGTAAGGATCCATAGGGTTCCGTAGAGCTTCGTAGGTTCCCTAGAGGCCTCTGGAGTACCGCAGGAGCCAGTAGTGTTCCGTAGGGTCCTCTAGGGTTGTTTAAGTGCCCGCAGGAGTCTGTAGGAATCCGTGGGATTCTGTAAGGTTCTGGAGGGTTCTGCAGGGTTCCGTAGGGGCCCGTAGAGTTCCGTAGTGGCTGGTAAAGTTCCCTAGGGCCCTGTGGGGTTCTGTATGGACCTGTAGGGTTCCGTAGGGGCCTGCAGTGTTCTGTAAGTGCCCGTAGGTGTCTGTACGGGTCTGTAGGGTTCCGTAGGCACCTACAGTGTTCTGTAGGAGCCCATAGGGTTTTAGTGAGGTTCCGTTGTGTTGCTAAGGGTCTTGTAGAGTTCTGTCGGGTCCTGGAGTATTCTGTAGGGTTCCAGAGGGCCTCGTAGGGTTCCATCGAAATCTATAGGGTTCCCTAGGGGCCCATAGAGTCCCGTAGATTTCCGTAGGGACCTGTAGGGTTGTGTAAGTGCCGGCAGAAGTCTGTAGGAGTCTGTGGGATTCTCTAAGGTTGCGGAGGGATCTGCAGGGTTCCGTAGGGGCCCGTAGAGTTCCGTAGTGGCTGGTAAATTTCCGTAGGGCCCTGTGGGGTTCTGTATGGACCTGTAGGGTTCCGTAGGGGCCTGCAGGGTTCCGTAAGTGCCCGCAGGTGTCTGTAGGGTTCCGTAGGCACCTGCAGTGTTCTGTAGGAGCCCATAGGGTTTTAGTGAGGTTCCGTTGTGTTGCTAAGGGTCTTGTAGAGTGCTGTCGGGTCCTGGAGTATTCTGTAGGGTTCCAGAGGGGCTGGTAGGGTTCCGTCGAAATCTGAAGGGTTCCCTAGGGGCCCATAGAGTCCCGTAGATTTCCGTAGGGACCTGTAGGGTTATGCAAGTGCCCGCAGGGGTTGGTAGGAGCTTGTAGGGTGCCATATGTTTCCGGAGGGTTGTGTAGGGTTCCGTAGGGGCCTGTGGTGTTCCCTAGGGGCCTGTGGTGTTCCCTAGGGGCCTGTAGAGTCTCGTACAGTTCCGTAGGGTCCTGTAGGTTTCCATAAGGGCCCGCAGAGGTCTGAAGGGGCCCGTACTGTTCCGTAAGGATCCATAGGGTTCCGTAGAGCTTCGTAGGTTCCCTAGAGGCCTCTGGAGTACCGCAGGAGCCAGTAGTGTTCCGTAGGGTCCTCTAGGGTTGTTTAAGTGCCCGCAGGAGTCTGTAGGAATCCGTGGGATTCTGTAAGGTTCTGGAGGGTTCTGCAGGGTTCCGTAGGGGCCCGTAGAGTTCCGTAGTGGCTGGTAAAGTTCCCTAGGGCCCTGTGGGGTTCTGTATGGACCTGTAGGGTTCCGTAGGGGCCTGCAGTGTTCTGTAAGTGCCCGTAGGTGTCTGTACGGGTCTGTAGGGTTCCGTAGGCACCTACAGTGTTCTGTAGGAGCCCATAGGGTTTTAGTGAGGTTCCGTTGTGTTGCTAAGGGTCTTGTAGAGTTCTGTCGGGTCCTGGAGTATTCTGTAGGGTTCCAGAGGGCCTCGTAGGGTTCCATCGAAATCTATAGGGTTCCCTAGGGGCCCATAGAGTCCCGTAGATTTCCGTAGGGACCTGTAGGGTTGTGTAAGTGCCGGCAGAAGTCTGTAGGAGTCTGTGGGATTCTCTAAGGTTGCGGAGGGATCTGCAGGGTTCCGTAGGGGCCCGTAGAGTTCCGTAGTGGCTGGTAAATTTCCGTAGGGCCCTGTGGGGTTCTGTATGGACCTGTAGGGTTCCGTAGGGGCCTGCAGGGTTCCGTAAGTGCCCGCAGGTGTCTGTAGGGTTCCGTAGGCACCTGCAGTGTTCTGTAGGAGCCCATAGGGTTTTAGTGCGGTTCCGTTGTGTTGCTAAGGGTCTTGTAGAGTGCTGTCGGGTCCTGGAGTATTCTGTAGGGTTCCAGAGGGGCTGGTAGGGTTCCGTCGAAATCTGAAGGGTTCCCTAGGGGCCCGTAGAGTCCCGTAGATTTCCGTAGGGACCTGTAGGGTTATGCAAGTGCCCGCAGGGGTTGGTAGGAGCTTGTAGGGTGCCATATGTTTCCGGAGGGTTGTGTAGGGTTCCGTAGGGGCCTGTGGTGTTCCCTAGGGGCCTGTGGTGTTCCCTAGGGGCCTGTAGAGTCTCGTACAGTTCCGTAGGGTCCTGTAGGTTTCCATAAGGGCCCGCAGAGGTCTGAAGGGGCCCGTACTGTTCCGTAAGGATCCATAGGGTTCCGTAGAGCTTCTTAGGTTCCCTAGAGGCCTCTGGAGTACCGCAGGAGCCAGTAGTGTTCCGTAGGGTCCTCTAGGGTTGAGTAAGTGCCCGCAGGAGTCTGTAGGAATCCGTGGGATTCTGTAAGGTTCCGGAGGGTTCTGCAGGGTTCCGTAGGGGCCCGTAGAGTTCCGTAGTGGCTGGTAAAGTTCCCTAGGGCCCTGTACCGTTCCGTAACTGCCTGCAAGGGTCTTTAGGCTTCCGTAGGGGCTGGTAGGGTTCCATAAAGTTCCGTGGGTTCCTGCAGAGTTCTGCAAGTGCCCGCAAGGGCCTGTAGGGGCCCACAGTGTTTCTGCCAGGTTCCGTAGAGTTCCGTAGGGGCCATATTTTTCTGTAGTGGCTGGTAGTATTCTGTAGGGGTCTGTAGGGTTCCGTAGGCGCCTGCAGTGTTCAGTAGGAGCCCATAGGATTTTAGTGAGGTTCCGTTGTGTTGCTAAGGGTCTTGTGGAGTGCTGTTGGGTCCTGGAGTATTCTGTAGGGTTCCAGAGGGCCTCGTAGGGTTCCATCGAAATCTATAGGGTTCCCTAGGGGCCCATAGAGTCCCGTAGATTTCCGTAGGGACCTGTAGGGTTGTGTAAGTGCCGGCAGAAGTCTGTAGGAGTCTGTGGGATTCTGTAAGGTTCTGGAGGGTTCTGCAGGGTTCTGTAGGGACCCGTAGAGTTCCGTAGTGGCTGGTAAAGTTCCGTAGGGCCCTGTGGGGTTCTGTATGGACCTGTAGGGTTCCGTAGGGGCCTGCAGGGTTCCGTAAGTGCCCGCAGGGGTCTGTAGGGTTCCGTAGGCGCCTGCAGTGTTCTGTAGGAGCCCATAGGGTTTTAGTGAGGTTCCGTTGTGTTGCTAAGGCTCTTGTAGAGTGCTGTCGGGTCCTGGAGTATTCCGTAGGGTTCCAGAGGGCCTTGTAGGGTTCCGTCGAAATCTGAAGGGTTCCCTAGGGGCCCGTAGAGTCCCATAGATTTCCGTAGGGGCCTGTAGGGTTGTGTAAGTGCCCGCAGGGGTTGGTAGGAGCTTGTAGGGTGCCATATGTTTCCGGAGGGTTGTGTAGGGTTCCGTAGGGGCCTGTGGTGTTCCCTAGGGGCCTGTGGTGTTCCCTAGGGGCCTGTAGAGTCTCGTACAGTTCCGTAGGGTCCTGTAGGTTTCCATAAGGGCCCGCAGAGGTCTGAAGGGGCCCGTACTGTTCCGTAAGGATCCATAGGGTTCCGTAGAGCTTCGTAGGTTCCCTAGAGGCCTCTGGAGTACCGCAGGAGCCAGTAGTGTTCCGTAGGGTCCTCTAGGGTTGTTTAAGTGCCCGCAGGAGTCTGTAGGAATCCGTGGGATTCTGTAAGGTTCTGGAGGGTTCTGCAGGGTTCCGTAGGGGCCCGTAGAGTTCCGTAGTGGCTGGTAAAGTTCCGTAGGGCCCTGTGGGGTTCTGTATGGACCTGTAGGGTTCCGTAGGGGCCTGCAGGGTTCTGTAAGTGCCCGTAGGTGTCTGTACGGGTCTGTAGGGTTCCGTAGGCACCTACAGTGTTCTGTAGGAGCCCATAGGGTTTTAGTGAGGTTCCGTTGTGTTGCTAAGGGTCTTGTAGAGTGCTGTCGGGTCCTGGAGTATTCTGTAGGGTTCCAGAGGGCCTCGTAGGGTTCCATCGAAATCTATAGGGTTCCCTAGGGGCCCATAGAGTCCCGTAGATTTCCGTAGGGACCTGTAGGGTTGTGTAAGTGCCGGCAGAAGTCTGTAGGAGTCTGTGGGATTCTCTAAGGTTGCGGAGGGTTCTGCAGGGTTCCGTAGGGGCCCGTAGAGTTCCGTAGTGGCTGGTAAATTTCCGTCGGGCCCTGTGGGGTTCTGTATGGACCTGTAGGGTTCCGTAGGGGCCTGCAGGGTTCCGTAAGTGCCCGCAGGTGTCTGTAGGGTTCCGTAGGCACCTGCAGTGTTCTGTAGGAGCCCATAGGGTTTTAGTGAGGTTCCGTTGTGTTGCTAAGGGTCTTGTAGAGTGCTGTCGGGTCCTGGAGTATTCTGTAGGGTTCCAGAGGGGCTGGTAGGGTTCCGTCGAAATCTGAAGGGTTCCCTAGGGGCCCGTAGAGTCCCGTAGATTTCCGTAGGGACCTGTAGGGTTATGTAAGTGCCCGCAGGGGTTGGTAGGAGCTTGTAGGGTGCCATATGTTTCCGGAGGGTTGTGTAGGGTTCCGTAGGGGCCTGTGGTGTTCCCTAGGGGCCTGTGGTGTTCCCTAGGGGCCTGTAGAGTCTCGTACAGTTCCGTAGGGTCCTGTAGGTTTCCATAAGCGCCCGCAGAGGTCTGAAGGGGCCCGTACTGTTCCGTAAGGATCCATAGGGTTCCGTAGAGCTTCGTAGGTTCCCTAGAGGCCTCTGGAGTACCGCAGGAGCCAGTAGTGTTCCGTAGGGTCCTCTAGGGTTGTTTAAGTGCCCGCAGGAGTCTGTAGGAATCCGTGGGATTCTGTAAGGTTCTGGAGGGTTCTGCAGGGTTCCGTAGGGGCCCGTAGAGTTCCGTAGTGGCTGGTAAAGTTCCGTAGGGCCCTGTGGGGTTCTGTATGGACCTGTAGGGTTCCGTAGGGGCCTGCAGGGTTCCGTAAGTGCCCGCAGGTGTCTGTAGGGTTCCGTAGGCACCTGCAGTGTTCTGTAGGAGCCCATAGGGTTTTAGTGCGGTTCCGTTGTGTTGCTAAGGGTCTTGTAGAGTGCTGTCGGGTCCTGGAGTATTCTGTAGGGTTCCAGAGGGGCTGGTAGGGTTCCGTCGAAATCTGAAGGGTTCCCTAGGGGCCCGTAGAGTCCCGTAGATTTCCGTAGGGACCTGTAGGGTTATGTAAGTGCCCGCAGGGGTTGGTAGGAGCTTGTAGGGTGCCATATGTTTCCGGAGGGTTGTGTAGGGTTCCGTAGGGGCCTGTGGTGTTCCCTAGGGGCCTGTGGTGTTCCCTAGGGGCCTGTAGAGTCTCGTACAGTTCCGTAGGGTCCTGTAGGTTTCCATAAGGGCCCGCAGAGGTCTGAAGGGGCCCGTACTGTTCCGTAAGGATCCATAGGGTTCCGTAGAGCTTCGTAGGTTCCCTAGAGGCCTCTGGAGTACCGCAGGAGCCAGTAGTGTTCCGTAGGGTCCTCTAGGGTTGTTTAAGTGCCCGCAGGAGTCTGTAGGAATCCGTGGGATTCTGTAAGGTTCTGGAGGGTTCTGCAGGGTTCCGTAGGGGCCCGTAGAGTTCCGTAGTGGCTGGTAAAGTTCCGTAGGGCCCTGTGGGGTTCTGTATGGACCTGTAGGGTTCCGTAGGGGCCTGCAGGGTTCTGTAAGTGCCCGTAGGTGTCTGTACGGGTCTGTAGGGTTCCGTAGGCACCTACAGTGTTCTGTAGGAGCCCATAGGGTTTTAGTGAGGTTCCGTTGTGTTGCTAAGGGTCTTGTAGAGTGCTGTCGGGTCCTGGAGTATTCTGTAGGGTTCCAGAGGGCCTCGTAGGGTTCCATCGAAATCTATAGGGTTCCCTAGGGGCCCATAGAGTCCCGTAGATTTCCGTAGGGACCTGTAGGGTTGTGTAAGTGCCGGCAGAAGTCTGTAGGAGTCTGTGGGATTCTCTAAGGTTGCGGAGGGTTCTGCAGGGTTCCGTAGGGGCCCGTAGAGTTCCGTAGTGGCTGGTAAATTTCCGTCGGGCCCTGTGGGGTTCTGTATGGACCTGTAGGGTTCCGTAGGGGCCTGCAGGGTTCCGTAAGTGCCCGCAGGTGTCTGTAGGGTTCCGTAGGCACCTGCAGTGTTCTGTAGGAGCCCATAGGGTTTTAGTGAGGTTCCGTTGTGTTGCTAAGGGTCTTGTAGAGTGCTGTCGGGTCCTGGAGTATTCTGTAGGGTTCCAGAGGGGCTGGTAGGGTTCCGTCGAAATCTGAAGGGTTCCCTAGGGGCCCGTAGAGTCCCGTAGATTTCCGTAGGGACCTGTAGGGTTATGTAAGTGCCCGCAGGGGTTGGTAGGAGCTTGTAGGGTGCCATATGTTTCCGGAGGGTTGTGTAGGGTTCCGTAGGGGCCTGTGGTGTTCCCTAGGGGCCTGTGGTGTTCCCTAGGGGCCTGTAGAGTCTCGTACAGTTCCGTAGGGTCCTGTAGGTTTCCATAAGCGCCCGCAGAGGTCTGAAGGGGCCCGTACTGTTCCGTAAGGATCCATAGGGTTCCGTAGAGCTTCGTAGGTTCCCTAGAGGCCTCTGGAGTACCGCAGGAGCCAGTAGTGTTCCGTAGGGTCCTCTAGGGTTGTTTAAGTGCCCGCAGGAGTCTGTAGGAATCCGTGGGATTCTGTAAGGTTCTGGAGGGTTCTGCAGGGTTCCGTAGGGGCCCGTAGAGTTCCGTAGTGGCTGGTAAAGTTCCGTAGGGCCCTGTGGGGTTCTGTATGGACCTGTAGGGTTCCGTAGGGGCCTGCAGGGTTCCGTAAGTGCCCGCAGGTGTCTGTAGGGTTCCGTAGGCACCTGCAGTGTTCTGTAGGAGCCCATAGGGTTTTAGTGCGGTTCCGTTGTGTTGCTAAGGGTCTTGTAGAGTGCTGTCGGGTCCTGGAGTATTCTGTAGGGTTCCAGAGGGGCTGGTAGGGTTCCGTCGAAATCTGAAGGGTTCCCTAGGGGCCCGTAGAGTCCCGTAGATTTCCGTAGGGACCTGTAGGGTTATGTAAGTGCCCGCAGGGGTTGGTAGGAGCTTGTAGGGTGCCATATGTTTCCGGAGGGTTGTGTAGGGTTCCGTAGGGGCCTGTGATGTTCCCTAGGGGCCTGTGGTGTTCCCTAGGGGCCTGTAGAGTCTCGTACAGTTCCGTAGGGTCCTGTAGGTTTCCATAAGGGCCCGCAGAGGTCTGAAGGGGCCCGTACTGTTCCGTAAGGATCCATAGGGTTCCGTAGAGCTTCGTAGGTTCCCTAGAGGCCTCTGGAGTACCGCAGGAGCCAGTAGTGTTCCGTAGGGTCCTCTAGGGTTGTTTAAGTGCCCGCAGGAGTCTGTAGGAATCCGTGGGATTCTGTAAGGTTCTGGAGGGTTCTGCAGGGTTCCGTAGGGGCCCGTAGAGTTCCGTAGTGGCTGGTAAAGTTCCCTAGGGCCCTGTGGGGTTCTGTATGGACCTGTAGGGTTCCGTAGGGGCCTGCAGTGTTCTGTAAGTGCCCGTAGGTGTCTGTACGGGTCTGTAGGGTTCCGTAGGCACCTACAGTGTTCTGTAGGAGCCCATAGGGTTTTAGTGAGGTTCCGTTGTGTTGCTAAGGGTCTTGTAGAGTTCTGTCGGGTCCTGGAGTATTCTGTAGGGTTCCAGAGGGCCTCGTAGGGTTCCATCGAAATCTATAGGGTTCCCTAGGGGCCCATAGAGTCCCGTAGATTTCCGTAGGGACCTGTAGGGTTGTGTAAGTGCCGGCAGAAGTCTGTAGGAGTCTGTGGGATTCTCTAAGGTTGCGGAGGGATCTGCAGGGTTCCGTAGGGGCCCGTAGAGTTCCGTAGTGGCTGGTAAATTTCCGTCGGGCCCTGTGGGGTTCTGTATGGACCTGTAGGGTTCCGTAGGGGCCTGCAGGGTTCCGTAAGTGCCCGCAGGTGTCTGTAGGGTTCCGTAGGCACCTGCAGTGTTCTGTAGGAGCCCATAGGGTTTTAGTGAGGTTCCGTTGTGTTGCTAAGGGTCTTGTAGAGTGCTGTCGGGTCCTGGAGTATTCTGTAGGGTTCCAGAGGGGCTGGTAGGGTTCCGTCGAAATCTGAAGGGTTCCCTAGGGGCCCATAGAGTCCCGTAGATTTCCGTAGGGACCTGTAGGGTTATGCAAGTGCCCGCAGGGGTTGGTAGGAGCTTGTAGGGTGCCATATGTTTCCGGAGGGTTGTGTAGGGTTCCGTAGGGGCCTGTGGTGTTCCCTAGGGGCCTGTGGTGTTCCCTAGGGGCCTGTAGAGTCTCGTACAGTTCCGTAGGGTCCTGTAGGTTTCCATAAGGGCCCGCAGAGGTCTGAAGGGGCCCGTACTGTTCCGTAAGGATCCATAGGGTTCAGTAGAGCTTCGTAGGTTCCCTAGAGGCCTCTGGAGTACCGCAGGAGCCAGTAGTGTTCCGTAGGGTCCTCTAGGGTTGTTTAAGTGCCCGCAGGAGTCTGTAGGAATCCGTGGGATTCTGTAAGGTTCTGGAGGGTTCTGCAGGGTTCCGTAGGGGCCCGTAGAGTTCCGTAGTGGCTGGTAAAGTTCCCTAGGGCCCTGTGGGGTTCTGTATGGACCTGTAGGGTTCCGTAGGGGCCTGCAGTGTTCTGTAAGTGCCCGTAGGTGTCTGTACGGGTCTGTAGGGTTCCGTAGGCACCTACAGTGTTCTGTAGGAGCCCATAGGGTTTTAGTGAGGTTCCGTTGTGTTGCTAAGGGTCTTGTAGAGTTCTGTCGGGTCCTGGAGTATTCTGTAGGGTTCCAGAGGGCCTCGTAGGGTTCCATCGAAATCTATAGGGTTCCCTAGGGGCCCATAGAGTCCCGTAGATTTCCGTAGGGACCTGTAGGGTTGTGTAAGTGCCGGCAGAAGTCTGTAGGAGTCTGTGGGATTCTCTAAGGTTGCGGAGGGATCTGCAGGGTTCCGTAGGGGCCCGTAGAGTTCCGTAGTGGCTGGTAAATTTCCGTAGGGCCCTGTGGGGTTCTGTATGGACCTGTAGGGTTCCGTAGGGGCCTGCAGGGTTCCGTAAGTGCCCGCAGGTGTCTGTAGGGTTCCGTAGGCACCTGCAGTGTTCTGTAGGAGCCCATAGGGTTTTAGTGCGGTTCCGTTGTGTTGCTAAGGGTCTTGTAGAGTGCTGTCGGGTCCTGGAGTATTCTGTAGGGTTCCAGAGGGGCTGGTAGGGTTCCGTCGAAATCTGAAGGGTTCCCTAGGGGCCCGTAGAGTCCCGTAGATTTCCGTAGGGACCTGTAGGGTTATGCAAGTGCCCGCAGGGGTTGGTAGGAGCTTGTAGGGTGCCATATGTTTCCGGAGGGTTGTGTAGGGTTCCGTAGGGGCCTGTGGTGTTCCCTAGGGGCCTGTGGTGTTCCCTAGGGGCCTGTAGAGTCTCGTACAGTTCCGTAGGGTCCTGTAGGTTTCCATAAGGGCCCGCAGAGGTCTGAAGGGGCCCGTACTGTTCCGTAAGGATCCATAGGGTTCCGTAGAGCTTCTTAGGTTCCCTAGAGGCCTCTGGAGTACCGCAGGAGCCAGTAGTGTTCCGTAGGGTCCTCTAGGGTTGAGTAAGTGCCCGCAGGAGTCTGTAGGAATCCGTGGGATTCTGTAAGGTTCCGGAGGGTTCTGCAGGGTTCCGTAGGGGCCCGTAGAGTTCCGTAGTGGCTGGTAAAGTTCCCTAGGGCCCTGTACCGTTCCGTAACTGCCTGCAAGGGTCTTTAGGCTTCCGTAGGGGCTGGTAGGGTTCCATAAAGTTCCGTGGGTTCCTGCAGAGTTCTGCAAGTGCCCGCAAGGGCCTGTAGGGGCCCACAGTGTTTCTGCCAGGTTCCGTAGAGTTCCGTAGGGGCCATATTTTTCTGTAGTGGCTGGTAGTATTCTGTAGGGGTCTGTAGGGTTCCGTAGGCGCCTGCAGTGTTCAGTAGGAGCCCATAGGATTTTAGTGAGGTTCCGTTGTGTTGCTAAGGGTCTTGTGGAGTGCTGTTGGGTCCTGGAGTATTCTGTAGGGTTCCAGAGGGCCTCGTAGGGTTCCATCGAAATCTATAGGGTTCCCTAGGGGCCCATAGAGTCCCGTAGATTTCCGTAGGGACCTGTAGGGTTGTGTAAGTGCCGGCAGAAGTCTGTAGGAGTCTGTGGGATTCTGTAAGGTTCTGGAGGGTTCTGCAGGGTTCTGTAGGGACCCGTAGAGTTCCGTAGTGGCTGGTAAAGTTCCGTAGGGCCCTGTGGGGTTCTGTATGGACCTGTAGGGTTCCGTAGGGGCCTGCAGGGTTCCGTAAGTGCCCGCAGGGGTCTGTAGGGTTCCGTAGGCGCCTGCAGTGTTCTGTAGGAGCCCATAGGGTTTTAGTGAGGTTCCGTTGTGTTGCTAAGGCTCTTGTAGAGTGCTGTCGGGTCCTGGAGTATTCCGTAGGGTTCCAGAGGGCCTTGTAGGGTTCCGTCGAAATCTGAAGGGTTCCCTAGGGGCCCGTAGAGTCCCATAGATTTCCGTAGGGGCCTGTAGGGTTGTGTAAGTGCCCGCAGGGGTTGGTAGGAGCTTGTAGGGTGCCATATGTTTCCGGAGGGTTGTGTAGGGTTCCGTAGGGGCCTGTGGTGTTCCCTAGGGGCCTGTAGAGTCTCGTACAGTTCCGTAGGGTCCTGTAGGTTTCCATAAGGGCCCGCAGAGGTCTGAAGGGGCCCGTACTGTTCCGTAAGGATCCATAGGGTTCCGTAGAGCTTCGTAGGTTCCCTAGAGGCCTCTGGAGTACCGCAGGAGCCAGTAGTGTTCCGTAGGGTCCTCTAGGGTTGTTTAAGTGCCCGCAGGAGTCTGTAGGAATCCGTGGGATTCTGTAAGGTTCCGGAGGGTTCTGCAGGGTTCCGTAGGGGCCCGTAGAGTTCCGTAGTGGCTGGTAAAGTTCCGTAGGGCCCTGTGGGGTTCTGTATGGACCTGTAGGGTTCCGTAGGGGCCTGCAGGGTTCTGTAAGTGCCCGTAGGTGTCTGTACGGGTCTGTAGGGTTCCGTAGGCACCTACAGTGTTCTGTAGGAGCCCATAGGGTTTTAGTGAGGTTCCGTTGTGTTGCTAAGGGTCTTGTAGAGTGCTGTCGGGTCCTGGAGTATTCTGTAGGGTTCCAGAGGGCCTCGTAGGGTTCCATCGAAATCTATAGGGTTCCCTAGGGGCCCATAGAGTCCCGTAGATTTCCGTAGGGACCTGTAGGGTTGTGTAAGTGCCGGCAGAAGTCTGTAGGAGTCTGTGGGATTCTCTAAGGTTGCGGAGGGATCTGCAGGGTTCCGTAGGGGCCCGTAGAGTTCCGTAGTGGCTGGTAAATTTCCGTAGGGCCCTGTGGGGTTCTGTATGGACCTGTAGGGTTCCGTAGGGGCCTGCAGGGTTCCGTAAGTGCCCGCAGGTGTCTGTAGGGTTCCGTAGGCACCTGCAGTGTTCTGTAGGAGCCCATAGGGTTTTAGTGAGGTTCCGTTGTGTTGCTAAGGGTCTTGTAGAGTGCTGTCGGGTCCTGGAGTATTCTGTAGGGTTCCAGAGGGGCTGGTAGGGTTCCGTCGAAATCTGAAGGGTTCCCTAGGGGCCCGTAGAGTCCCGTAGATTTCCGTAGGGACCTGTAGGGTTATGTAAGTGCCCGCAGGGGTTGGTAGGAGCTTGTAGGGTGCCATATGTTTCCGGAGGGTTGTGTAGGGTTCCGTAGGGGCCTGTGGTGTTCCCTAGGGGCCTGTGGTGTTCCCTAGGGGCCTGTAGAGTCTCGTACAGTTCCGTAGGGTCCTGTAGGTTTCCATAAGGGCCCGCAGAGGTCTGAAGGGGCCCGTACTGTTCCGTAAGGATCCATAGGGTTCCGTAGAGCTTCGTAGGTTCCCTAGAGGCCTCTGGAGTACCGCAGGAGCCAGTAGTGTTCCGTAGGGTCCTCTAGGGTTGTTTAAGTGCCCGCAGGAGTCTGTAGGAATCCGTGGGATTCTGTAAGGTTCTGGAGGGTTCTGCAGGGTTCCGTAGGGGCCCGTAGAGTTCCGTAGTGGCTGGTAAAGTTCCGTAGGGCCCTGTGGGGTTCTGTATGGACCTGTAGGGTTCCGTAGGGGCCTGCAGGGTTCTGTAAGTGCCCGTAGGTGTCTGTACGGGTCTGTAGGGTTCCGTAGGCACCTACAGTGTTCTGTAGGAGCCCATAGGGTTTTAGTGAGGTTCCGTTGTGTTGCTAAGGGTCTTGTAGAGTGCTGTCGGGTCCTGGAGTATTCTGTAGGGTTCCAGAGGGCCTCGTAGGGTTCCATCGAAATCTATAGGGTTCCCTAGGGGCCCATAGAGTCCCGTAGATTTCCGTAGGGACCTGTAGGGTTGTGTAAGTGCCGGCAGAAGTCTGTAGGAGTCTGTGGGATTCTCTAAGGTTGCGGAGGGTTCTGCAGGGTTCCGTAGGGGCCCGTAGAGTTCCGTAGTGGCTGGTAAATTTCCGTCGGGCCCTGTGGGGTTCTGTATGGACCTGTAGGGTTCCGTAGGGGCCTGCAGGGTTCCGTAAGTGCCCGCAGGTGTCTGTAGGGTTCCGTAGGCACCTGCAGTGTTCTGTAGGAGCCCATAGGGTTTTAGTGAGGTTCCGTTGTGTTGCTAAGGGTCTTGTAGAGTGCTGTCGGGTCCTGGAGTATTCTGTAGGGTTCCAGAGGGGCTGGTAGGGTTCCGTCGAAATCTGAAGGGTTCCCTAGGGGCCCGTAGAGTCCCGTAGATTTCCGTAGGGACCTGTAGGGTTATGTAAGTGCCCGCAGGGGTTGGTAGGAGCTTGTAGGGTGCCATATGTTTCCGGAGGGTTGTGTAGGGTTCCGTAGGGGCCTGTGGTGTTCCCTAGGGGCCTGTGGTGTTCCCTAGGGGCCTGTAGAGTCTCGTACAGTTCCGTAGGGTCCTGTAGGTTTCCATAAGCGCCCGCAGAGGTCTGAAGGGGCCCGTACTGTTCCGTAAGGATCCATAGGGTTCCGTAGAGCTTCGTAGGTTCCCTAGAGGCCTCTGGAGTACCGCAGGAGCCAGTAGTGTTCCGTAGGGTCCTCTAGGGTTGTTTAAGTGCCCGCAGGAGTCTGTAGGAATCCGTGGGATTCTGTAAGGTTCTGGAGGGTTCTGCAGGGTTCCGTAGGGGCCCGTAGAGTTCCGTAGTGGCTGGTAAAGTTCCGTAGGGCCCTGTGGGGTTCTGTATGGACCTGTAGGGTTCCGTAGGGGCCTGCAGGGTTCCGTAAGTGCCCGCAGGTGTCTGTAGGGTTCCGTAGGCACCTGCAGTGTTCTGTAGGAGCCCATAGGGTTTTAGTGAGGTTCCGTTGTGTTGCTAAGGCTCTTGTAGAGTGCTGTCGGGTCCTGGAGTATTCCGTAGGGTTCCAGAGGGCCTTGTAGGGTTCCGTCGAAATCTGAAGGGTTCCCTAGGGGCCCGTAGAGTCCCATAGATTTCCGTAGGGGCCTGTAGGGTTGTGTAAGTGCCCGCAGGGGTTGGTAGGAGCTTGTAGGGTGCCATATGTTTCCGGAGGGTTGTGTAGGGTTCCGTAGGGGCCTGTGGTGTTCCCTAGGGGCCTGTAGAGTCTCGTACAGTTCCGTAGGGTCCTGTAGGTTTCCATAAGGGCCCGCAGAGGTCTGAAGGGGCCCGTACTGTTCCGTAAGGATCCATAGGGTTCCGTAGAGCTTCGTAGGTTCCCTAGAGGCCTCTGGAGTACCGCAGGAGCCAGTAGTGTTCCGTAGGGTCCTCTAGGGTTGTTTAAGTGCCCGCAGGAGTCTGTAGGAATCCGTGGGATTCTGTAAGGTTCCGGAGGGTTCTGCAGGGTTCCGTAGGGGCCCGTAGAGTTCCGTAGTGGCTGGTAAAGTTCCGTAGGGCCCTGTGGGGTTCTGTATGGACCTGTAGGGTTCCGTAGGGGCCTGCAGGGTTCTGTAAGTGCCCGTAGGTGTCTGTACGGGTCTGTAGGGTTCCGTAGGCACCTACAGTGTTCTGTAGGAGCCCATAGGGTTTTAGTGAGGTTCCGTTGTGTTGCTAAGGGTCTTGTAGAGTGCTGTCGGGTCCTGGAGTATTCTGTAGGGTTCCAGAGGGCCTCGTAGGGTTCCATCGAAATCTATAGGGTTCCCTAGGGGCCCATAGAGTCCCGTAGATTTCCGTAGGGACCTGTAGGGTTGTGTAAGTGCCGGCAGAAGTCTGTAGGAGTCTGTGGGATTCTCTAAGGTTGCGGAGGGATCTGCAGGGTTCCGTAGGGGCCCGTAGAGTTCCGTAGTGGCTGGTAAATTTCCGTAGGGCCCTGTGGGGTTCTGTATGGACCTGTAGGGTTCCGTAGGGGCCTGCAGGGTTCCGTAAGTGCCCGCAGGTGTCTGTAGGGTTCCGTAGGCACCTGCAGTGTTCTGTAGGAGCCCATAGGGTTTTAGTGAGGTTCCGTTGTGTTGCTAAGGGTCTTGTAGAGTGCTGTCGGGTCCTGGAGTATTCTGTAGGGTTCCAGAGGGGCTGGTAGGGTTCCGTCGAAATCTGAAGGGTTCCCTAGGGGCCCGTAGAGTCCCGTAGATTTCCGTAGGGACCTGTAGGGTTATGTAAGTGCCCGCAGGGGTTGGTAGGAGCTTGTAGGGTGCCATATGTTTCCGGAGAGTTGTGTAGGGTTCCGTAGGGGCCTGTGGTGTTCCCTAGGGGCCTGTGGTGTTCCCTAGGGGCCTGTAGAGTCTCGTACAGTTCCGTAGGGTCCTGTAGGTTTCCATAAGGGCCCGCAGAGGTCTGAAGGGGCCCGTACTGTTCCGTAAGGATCCATAGGGTTCCGTAGAGCTTCGTAGGTTCCCTAGAGGCCTCTGGAGTACCGCAGGAGCCAGTAGTGTTCCGTAGGGTCCTCTAGGGTTGTTTAAGTGCCCGCAGGAGTCTGTAGGAATCCGTGGGATTCTGTAAGGTTCTGGAGGGTTCTGCAGGGTTCCGTAGGGGCCCGTAGAGTTCCGTAGTGGCTGGTAAAGTTCCGTAGGGCCCTGTGGGGTTCTGTATGGACCTGTAGGGTTCCGTAGGGGCCTGCAGGGTTCTGTAAGTGCCCGTAGGTGTCTGTACGGGTCTGTAGGGTTCCGTAGGCACCTACAGTGTTCTGTAGGAGCCCATAGGGTTTTAGTGAGGTTCCGTTGTGTTGCTAAGGGTCTTGTAGAGTGCTGTCGGGTCCTGGAGTATTCTGTAGGGTTCCAGAGGGCCTCGTAGGGTTCCATCGAAATCTATAGGGTTCCCTAGGGGCCCATAGAGTCCCGTAGATTTCCGTAGGGACCTGTAGGGTTGTGTAAGTGCCGGCAGAAGTCTGTAGGAGTCTGTGGGATTCTCTAAGGTTGCGGAGGGTTCTGCAGGGTTCCGTAGGGGCCCGTAGAGTTCCGTAGTGGCTGGTAAATTTCCGTCGGGCCCTGTGGGGTTCTGTATGGACCTGTAGGGTTCCGTAGGGGCCTGCAGGGTTCCGTAAGTGCCCGCAGGTGTCTGTAGGGTTCCGTAGGCACCTGCAGTGTTCTGTAGGAGCCCATAGGGTTTTAGTGAGGTTCCGTTGTGTTGCTAAGGGTCTTGTAGAGTGCTGTCGGGTCCTGGAGTATTCTGTAGGGTTCCAGAGGGGCTGGTAGCGTTCCGTCGAAATCTGAAGGGTTCCCTAGGGGCCCGTAGAGTCCCGTAGATTTCCGTAGGGACCTGTAGGGTTATGTAAGTGCCCGTAGGGGTTGGTAGGAGCTTGTAGGGTGCCATATGTTTCCGGAGGGTTGTGTAGGGTTCCGTAGGGGCCTGTGGTGTTCCCTAGGGGCCTGTGGTGTTCCCTAGGGGCCTGTAGAGTCTCGTACAGTTCCGTAGGGTCCTGTAGGTTTCCATAAGCACCCGCAGAGGTCTGAAGGGGCCCGTACTGTTCCGTAAGGATCCATAGGGTTCCGTAGAGCTTCGTAGGTTCCCTAGAGGCCTCTGGAGTACCGCAGGAGCCAGTAGTGTTCCGTAGGGTCCTCTAGGGTTGAGTAAGTGCCCGCAGGAGTCTGTAGGAATCCGTGGGATTCTGTAAGGTTCTGGAGGGTTCTGCAGGGTTCCGTAGGGGCCCGTAGAGTTCCGTAGTGGCTGGTAAAGTTCCCTAGGGCCCTGTGGGGTTCTGTATGGACCTGTAGGGTTCCGTAGGGGCCTGCAGGGTTCTGTAAGTGCCTGTAGGTGTCTGTACGGGTCTGTAGGGTTCCGTAGGCACCTACAGTGTTCTGTAGGAGCCCATAGGGTTTTAGTGAGGTTCCGTTGTGTTGCTAAGGGTCTTGTAGAGTGCTGTCGGGTCCTGGAGTATTCTGTAGGGTTCCAGAGGGCCTCGTAGGGTTCCATCGAAATCTATAGGGTTCCCTAGGGGCCCATAGAGTCCCGTAGATTTCCGTAGGGACCTGTAGGGTTGTGTAAGTGCCAGCAGAAGTCTGTAGGAGTCTGTGGGATTCTCTAAGGTTGCGGAGGGTTCTGCAGGGTTCTGTAGGGGCCCGTAGAGTTCCGTAGTGGCTGGTAAATTTCCGTAGGGCCCTGTGGGGTTCTGTATGGACCTGTAGGGTTCTGTAGGGGCCTGCAGGGTTCCGTAAGTGCCCGCAGGTGTCTGTAGGGTTCCGTAGGCACCTGCAGTGTTCTGTAGGAGCCCATAGGGTTTTAGTGAGGTTCCGTTGTGTTGCTAAGGGTCTTGTAGAGTGCTGTCGGGTCCTGGAGTATTCTGTAGGGTTCCAGAGGGGCTGGTAGGGTTCCGTCGAAATCTGAAGGGTTCCCTAGGGGCCCGTAGAGTCCCGTAGATTTCCGTAGGGACCTGTAGGGTTATGTAAGTGCCCGCAGGGGTTGGTAGGAGCTTGTAGGGTGCCATATGTTTCCGGAGGGTTGTGTAGGGTTCCGTAGGGGCCTGTGGTGTTCCCTAGGGGCCTGTGGTGTTCCCTAGGGGCCTGTAGAGTCTCGTACAGTTCCGTAGGGTCCTGTAGGTTTCCATAAGGGCCCGCAGAGGTCTGAAGGGGCCCGTACTGTTCCGTAAGGATCCATAGGGTTCCGTAGAGCTTCGTAGGTTCCCTAGAGGCCTCTGGAGTACCGCAGGAGCCAGTAGTGTTCCGTAGGGTCCTCTAGGGTTGAGTAAGTGCCCGCAGGAGTCTGTAGGAATCCGTGGGATTCTGTAAGGTTCCGGAGGGTTCTGCAGGGTTCCGTAGGGGCCCGTAGAGTTCCGTAGTGGCTGGTAAAGTTCCCTAGGGCCCTGTACCGTTCGGTAACTGCCTGCAATGGTCTTTAGGCTTCCGTAGGGGCTGGTAGGGTTCCATAAAGTTCCGTGGGTTCCTGCAGAGTTCTGCAAGTGCCCGCAAGGGCCTGTAGGGGCCCACAGTGTTTCTGCCAGGTTCCGTAGAGTTCCGTAGGGGCCATATTTTTCTGTAGTGGCTGGTAGTATTCTGTAGGGGTCTGTAGGGTTCCGTAGGCGCCTGCAGTGTTCAGTAGGAGCCCATAGGATTTTAGTGAGGTTCCGTTGTGTTGCTAAGGGTCTTGTAGAGTGCTGTTGGGTCCTGGAGTATTCTGTAGGGTTCCAGAGGGCCTCGTAGGGTTCCATCGAAATCTATAGGGTTCCCTAGGGGCCCATAGAGTCCCGTAGATTTCCGTAGGGACCTGTAGGGTTGTGTAAGTGCCGGCAGAAGTCTGTAGGAGTCTGTGGGATTCTGTAAGGTTCTGGAGGGTTCTGCAGGGTTCTGTAGGGACCCGTAGAGTTCCGTAGTGGCTGGTAAAGTTCCGTAGGGCCCTGTGGGGTTCTGTATGGACCTGTAGGGTTCCGTAGGGGCCTGCAGGGTTCCGTAAGTGCCCGCAGGGGTCTGTAGGGTTCCGTAGGCGCCTGCAGTGTTCTGTAGGAGCCCATAGGGTTTTAGTGAGGTTCCGTTGTGTTGCTAAGGCTCTTGTAGAGTGCTGTCGGGTCCTGGAGTATTCCGTAGGGTTCCAGAGGGCCTTGTAGGGTTCCGTCGAAATCTGAAGGGTTCCCTAGGGGCCCGTAGAGTCCCATAGATTTCCGTAGGGGCCTGTAGGGTTGTGTAAGTGCCCGCAGGGGTTGGTAGGAGCTTGTAGGGTGCCATATGTTTCCGGAGGGTTGTGTAGGGTTCCGTAGGGGCCTGTGGTGTTCCGTAGGGGCCTGTAGAGTCTCGTACAGTTCCGTAGGGTCCTGTAGGTTTCCATAAGGGCCCGCAGAGGTCTGAAGGGGCCCGTACTGTTCCGTAAAGATCCATAGGGTTCCGTAGAGCTTCGTAGGTTCCCTAGAGGCCTCTGGAGTACCGCAGGAGCCAGTAGTGTTCCGTAGGGTCCTCTAGGGTTGTTTAAGTGCCCGCAGGAGTCTGTAGGAATCCGTGGGATTCTGTAAGGTTCCGGAGGGTTCTGCAGGGTTCCGTAGGGGCCCGTAGAGTTCCGTAGTGGCTGGTAAAGTTCCGTAGGGCCCTGTGGGGTTCTGTATGGACCTGTAGGGTTCCGTAGGGGCCTGCAGGGTTCTGTAAGTGCCCGTAGGTGTCTGTACGGGTCTGTAGGGTTCCGTAGGCACCTACAGTGTTCTGTAGGAGCCCATAGGGTTTTAGTGAGGTTCCGTTGTGTTGCTAAGGGTCTTGTAGAGTGCTGTCGGGTCCTGGAGTATTCTGTAGGGTTCCAGAGGGCCTCGTAGGGTTCCATCGAAATCTATAGGGTTCCCTAGGGGCCCATAGAGTCCCGTAGATTTCCGTAGGGACCTGTAGGGTTGTGTAAGTGCCGGCAGAAGTCTGTAGGAGTCTGTGGGATTCTCTAAGGTTGCGGAGGGATCTGCAGGGTTCCGTAGGGGCCCGTAGAGTTCCGTAGTGGCTGGTAAATTTCCGTAGGGCCCTGTGGGGTTCTGTATGGACCTGTAGGGTTCCGTAGGGGCCTGCAGGGTTCCGTAAGTGCCCGCAGGTGTCTGTAGGGTTCCGTAGGCACCTGCAGTGTTCTGTAGGAGCCCATAGGGTTTTAGTGAGGTTCCGTTGTGTTGCTAAGGGTCTTGTAGAGTGCTGTCGGGTCCTGGAGTATTCTGTAGGGTTCCAGAGGGGCTGGTAGGGTTCCGTCGAAATCTGAAGGGTTCCCTAGGGGCCCGTAGAGTCCCGTAGATTTCCGTAGGGACCTGTAGGGTTATGTAAGTGCCCGCAGGGGTTGGTAGGAGCTTGTAGGGTGCCATATGTTTCCGGAGGGTTGTGTAGGGTTCCGTAGGGGCCTGTGGTGTTCCCTAGGGGCCTGTGGTGTTCCCTAGGGGCCTGTAGAGTCTCGTACAGTTCCGTAGGGTCCTGTAGGTTTCCATAAGGGCCCGCAGAGGTCTGAAGGGGCCCGTACTGTTCCGTAAGGATCCATAGGGTTCCGTAGAGCTTCGTAGGTTCCCTAGAGGCCTCTGGAGTACCGCAGGAGCCAGTAGTGTTCCGTAGGGTCCTCTAGGGTTGTTTAAGTGCCCGCAGGAGTCTGTAGGAATCCGTGGGATTCTGTAAGGTTCTGGAGGGTTCTGCAGGGTTCCGTAGGGGCCCGTAGAGTTCCGTAGTGGCTGGTAAAGTTCCGTAGGGCCCTGTGGGGTTCTGTATGGACCTGTAGGGTTCCGTAGGGGCCTGCAGTGTTCTGTAAGTGCCCGTAGGTGTCTGTACGGGTCTGTAGGGTTCCGTAGGCACCTACAGTGTTCTGTAGGAGCCCATAGGGTTTTAGTGAGGTTCCGTTGTGTTGCTAAGGGTCTTGTAGAGTGCTGTCAGGTCCTGGAGTATTCTGTAGGGTTCCAGAGGGCCTCGTAGGGTTCCATCGAAATCTATAGGGTTCCCTAGGGGCCCATAGAGTCCCGTAGATTTCCGTAGGGACCTGTAGGGTTGTGTAAGTGCCGGCAGAAGTCTGTAGGAGTCTGTGGGATTCTCTAAGGTTGCGGAGGGTTCTGCAGGGTTCTGTAGGGGCCCGTAGAGTTCCGTAGTGGCTGGTAAATTTCCGTCGGGCCCTGTGGGGTTCTGTATGGACCTGTAGGGTTCCGTAGGGGCCTGCAGGGTTCCGTAAGTGCCCGCAGGTGTCTGTAGGGTTCCGTAGGCACCTGCAGTGTTCTGTAGGAGCCCATAGGGTTTTAGTGAGGTTCCGTTGTGTTGCTAAGGGTCTTGTAGAGTGCTGTCGGGTCCTGGAGTATTCTGTAGGGTTCCAGAGGGGCTGGTAGGGTTCCGTCGAAATCTGAAGGGTTCCCTAGGGGCCCGTAGAGTCCCGTAGATTTCCGTAGGGACCTGTAGGGTTATGTAAGTGCCCGCAGGGGTTGGTAGGAGCTTGTAGGGTGCCATATGTTTCCGGAGGGTTGTGTAGGGTTCCGTAGGGGCCTGTGGTGTTCCCTAGGGGCCTGTGGTGTTCCCTAGGGGCCTGTAGAGTCTCGTACAGTTCCGTAGGGTCCTGTAGGTTTCCATAAGCGCCCGCAGAGGTCTGAAGGGGCCCGTACTGTTCCGTAAGGATCCATAGGGTTCCGTAGAGCTTCGTAGGTTCCCTAGAGGCCTCTGGAGTACCGCAGGAGCCAGTAGTGTTCCGTAGGGTCCTCTAGGGTTGAGTAAGTGCCCGCAGGAGTCTGTAGGAATCCGTGGGATTCTGTAAGGTTCTGGAGGGTTCTGCAGGGTTCCGTAGGGGCCCGTAGAGTTCCGTAGTGGCTGGTAAAGTTCCCTAGGGCCCTGTGGGGTTCTGTATGGACCTGTAGGGTTCCGTAGGGGCCTGCAGGGTTCTGTAAGTGCCCGTAGGTGTCTGTACGGGTCTGTAGGGTTCCGTAGGCACCTACAGTGTTCTGTAGGAGCCCATAGGGTTTTAGTGAGGTTCCGTTGTGTTGCTAAGGGTCTTGTAGAGTGCTGTCGGGTCCTGGAGTATTCTGTAGGGTTCCAGAGGGCCTCGTAGGGTTCCATCGAAATCTATAGGGTTCCCTAGGGGCCCATAGAGTCCCGTAGATTTCCGTAGGGACCTGTAGGGTTGTGTAAGTGCCAGCAGAAGTCTGTAGGAGTCTGTGGGATTCTCTAAGGTTGCGGAGGGTTCTGCAGGGTTCTGTAGGGGCCCGTAGAGTTCCGTAGTGGCTGGTAAATTTCCGTAGGGCCCTGTGGGGTTTTGTATGGACCTGTAGGGTTCTGTAGGGGCCTGCAGGGTTCCGTAAGTGCCCGCAGGTGTCTGTAGGGTTCCGTAGGCACCTGCAGTGTTCTGTAGGAGCCCATAGGGTTTTAGTGAGGTTCCGTTGTGTTGCTAAGGGTCTTGTAGAGTGCTGTCGGGTCCTGGAGTATTCTGTAGGGTTCCAGAGGGGCTGGTAGGGTTCCGTCGAAATCTGAAGGGTTCCCTAGGGGCCCGTAGAGTCCCGTAGATTTCCGTAGGGACCTGTAGGGTTATGTAAGTGCCCGCAGGGGTTGGTAGGAGCTTGTAGTGTGCCATATGTTTCCGGAGGGTTGTGTAGGGTTCCGTAGGGGCCTGTGGTGTTCCCTAGGGGCCTGTGGTGTTCCCTAGGGGCCTGTAGAGTCTCGTACAGTTCCGTAGGGTCCTGTAGGTTTCCATAAGGGCCCGCAGAGGTCTGAAGGGGCCCGTACTGTTCCGTAAGGATCCATAGGGTTCCGTAGAGCTTCGTAGGTTCCCTAGAGGCCTCTGGAGTACCGCAGGAGCCAGTAGTGTTCCGTAGGGTCCTCTAGGGTTGTTTAAGTGCCCGCAGGAGTCTGTAGGAATCCGTGGGATTCTGTAAGGTTCTGGAGGGTTCTGCAGGGTTCCGTAGGGGCCCGTAGAGTTCCGTAGTGGCTGGTAAAGTTCCGTAGGGCCCTGTGGGGTTCTGTATGGACCTGTAGGGTTCCGTAGGGGCCTGCAGTGTTCTGTAAGTGCCCGTAGGTGTCTGTACGGGTCTGTAGGGTTCCGTAGGCACCTACAGTGTTCTGTAGGAGCCCATAGGGTTTTAGTGAGGTTCCGTTGTGGTGCTAAGGGTCTTGTAGAGTGCTGTCGGGTCCTGGAGTATTCTGTAGGGTTCCAGAGGGCCTCGTAGGGTTCCATCGAAATCTATAGGGTTCCCTAGGGGCCCATAGAGTCCCGTAGATTTCCGTAGGGACCTGTAGGGTTGTGTAAGTGCCGGCAGAAGTCTGTAGGAGTCTGTGGGATTCTCTAAGGTTGCGGAGGGTTCTGCAGGGTTCCGTAGGGGCCCGTAGAGTTCCGTAGTGGCTGGTAAATTTCCGTCGGGCCCTGTGGGGTTCTGTATGGACCTGTAGGGTTCCGTAGGGGCCTGCAGGGTTCCGTAAGTGCCCGCAGGTGTCTGTAGGGTTCCGTAGGCACCTGCAGTGTTCTGTAGGAGCCCATAGGGTTTTAGTGAGGTTCCGTTGTGTTGCTAAGGGTCTTGTAGAGTGCTGTCGGGTCCTGGAGTATTCTGTAGGGTTCCAGAGGGGCTGGTAGGGTTCCGTCGAAATCTGAAGGGTTCCCTAGGGGCCCGTAGAGTCCCGTAGATTTCCGTAGGGACCTGTAGGGTTATGTAAGTGCCCGCAGGGGTTGGTAGGAGCTTGTAGGGTGCCATATGTTTCCGGAGGGTTGTGTAGGGTTCCGTAGGGGCCTGTGGTGTTCCCTAGGGGCCTGTGGTGTTCCCTAGGGGCCTGTAGAGTCTCGTACAGTTCCGTAGGGTCCTGTAGGTTTCCATAAGGGCCCGCAGAGGTCTGAAGGGGCCCGTACTGTTCCGTAAGGATCCATAGGGTTCCGTAGAGCTTCGTAGGTTCCCTAGAGGCCTCTGGAGTACCGCAGGAGCCAGTAGTGTTCCGTAGGGTCCTCTAGGGTTGAGTAAGTGCCCGCAGGAGTCTGTAGGAATCCGTGGGATTCTGTAAGGTTCTGGAGGGTTCTGCAGGGTTCCGTAGGGGCCCGTAGAGTTCCGTAGTGGCTGGTAAAGTTCCCTAGGGCCCTGTGGGGTTCTGTATGGACCTGTAGGGTTCCGTAGGGGCCTGCAGTGTTCTGTAAGTGCCCGTAGGTGTCTGTACGGGTCTGTAGGGTTCCGTAGGCACCTACAGTGTTCTGTAGGAGCCCATAGGGTTTTAGTGAGGTTCCGTTGTGTTGCTAAGGGTCTTGTAGAGTGCTGTCGGGTCCTGGAGTATTCTGTAGGGTTCCAGAGGGCCTCGTAGGGTTCCATCGAAATCTATAGGGTTCCCTAGGGGCCCATAGAGTCCCGTAGATTTCCGTAGGGACCTGTAGGGTTGTGTAAGTGCCAGCAGAAGTCTGTAGGAGTCTGTGGGATTCTCTAAGGTTGCGGAGGGTTCTGCAGGGTTCTGTAGGGGCCCGTAGAGTTCCGTAGTGGCTGGTAAATTTCCGTAGGGCCCTGTGGGGTTCTGTATGGACCTGTAGGGTTCTGTAGGGGCCTGCAGGGTTCCGTAAGTGCCCGCAGGTGTCTGTAGGGTTCCGTAGGCACCTGCAGTGTTCTGTAGGAGCCCATAGGGTTTTAGTGAGGTTCCGTTGTGTTGCTAAGGGTCTTGTAGAGTGCTGTCGGGTCCTGGAGTATTCTGTAGGGTTCCAGAGGGGCTGGTAGGGTTCCGTCGAAATCTGAAGGGTTCCCTAGGGGCCCGTAGAGTCCCGTAGATTTCCGTAGGGGCCTGTAGGGTTATGTAAGTGCCCGCAGGGGTTGGTAGGAGCTTGTAGGGTGCCATATGTTTCCGGAGGGTTGTGTAGGGTTCCGTAGGGGCCTGTGGTGTTTCCTAGGGGCCTGTGGTGTTCCCTAGGGGCCTGTAGAGTCTCGTACAGTTCCGTAGGGTCCTGTAGGTTTCCATAAGGGCCCGCAGAGGTCTGAAGGGGCCCGTACTGTTCCGTAAGGATCCATAGGGTTCCGTAGAGCTTCGTAGGTTCCCTAGAGGCCTCTGGAGTACCGCAGGAGCCAGTAGTGTTCCGTAGGGTCCTCTAGGGTTGTTTAAGTGCCCGCAGGAGTCTGTAGGAATCCGTGGGATTCTGTAAGGTTCCGGAGGGTTCTGCAGGGTTCCGTAGGGGCTAGTAGAGTTCCGTAGTGGCTGGTAAAGTTCCCTAGGGCCCTGTACCGTTCGGTAACTGCCTGCAAGGGTCTTTAGGCTTCCGTAGGGGCTGGTAGGGTTCCATAAAGTTCCGTGGGTTCCTGCAGAGTTCTGCAAGTGCCCGCAAGGGCCTGTAGGGGCCCACAGTGTTTCTGCCAGGTTCCGTAGAGTTCCGTAGGGGCCATATTTTTCTGTAGTGGCTGGTAGTATTCTGTAGGGGTCTGTAGGTTTCCGTAGGCACCTGCAGTGTTCTGTAGGAGCCCATAGGGTTTTAGTGAGGTTCCGTTGTGTTGCTAAGGGTCTTGTAGAGTGCTGTCGGGTCCTGGAGTATTCTGTAGGGTTCCAGAGGGGCTCATAGGGTTCCATCGAAATCTATAGGGTTCCCTAGGGGCCCATAGAGTCCCGTAGATTTCCGTAGGGACCTGTAGGGTTGTGTAAGTGCCCGCAGAAGTCTGTAGGAGTCTGTGGGATTCTGTAAGGTTCTGGAGGCTTCTGCAGGGTTCTGTAGGGACCCGTAGAGTTCCGTAGTGGCTGGTAAAGTTCCGTAGGGCCCTGTGGGGTTCTGTATGGACCTGTAGGGTTCCGTAGGGGCCTGCAGGTTTCCGTAAGTGCCCGTAAGTGTCTGTACGGGTCTGTAGGGTTCCGTAGGCACCTACAGTGTTCTGTAGGAGCCCATAGGGTTTTAGTGAGGTTCCGTTGTGTTGCTAAGGGTCTTGGAGAGTTCTGTCGGGTCCTGGAGTATTCTGTAGGGTTCCAGAGGGGCTGGTAGGGTTCCATCGAAATCTATAGGGTTCCCTAGGGGCCCTTAGAGTCCCGTAGATTTCCGCAGGGACCTGTAGGGTTATGTAAGTGCCTGCAGGGGTTGGTAGGAGCTTGTAGGGTGCCATATGTTTCCGGAGGGTTGTGTAGGGTTCCGTAGGGGCCTGTGGTGTTCCCTAGGGGCCTGTAGAGTCTCGTACAGTTCCGTAGGGTCCTGTAGGTTTCCATAAGCGCCCGCAGAGGTCTGAAGGGGCCCGTACTGTTCCGTAAGGATCCATAGGGTTCCGTAGAGCTTCGTAGGTTCCCTAGAGGCCTCTGGAGTACCGCAGGAGCCAGTAGTGTTCCGTAGGGTCCTCTAGGGTTGTTTAAGTGCCCGCAGGAGTCTGTAGGAATCTGTGGGATTCTGTAAGGTTCTGGAGGGTTCTGCAGGGTTCCGTAGGGGCCCGTAGAGTTCCGTAGTGGCTGGTAAAGTTCCGTAGGGCCCTGTGGGGTTCTGTATGGACCTGTAGGGTTCCGTAGGGGCCTGCAGGGTTCTGTAAGTGCCCGTAGGTGTCTGTACGGGTCTGTAGGGTTCCGTAGGCACCTACAGTGTTCTGTAGGAGCCCATAGGGTTTTAGTGAGGTTCCGTTGTGGTGCTAAGGGTCTTGTAGAGTGCTGTCGGGTCCTGGAGTATTCTGTAGGGTTCCAGAGGGCCTCGTAGGGTTCCATCGAAATCTATAGGGTTCCCTAGGGGCCCGTAGAGTCCCGTAGATTTCCGTAGGGACCTGTAGGGTTATGTAAGTGCCCGCAGGGGTTGGTAGGAGCTTGTAGGGTGCCATATGTTTCCGGAGGGTTGTGTAGGGTTCCGTAGGGGCCTGTGGTGTTCCCTAGGGGCCTGTGGTGTTCCCTAGGGGCCTGTAGAGTCTCGTACAGTTCCGTAGGGTCCTGTAGTTTTCCATAAGGGCCCGCAGAGGTCTGAAGGGGCCCGTACTGTTCCGTAAGGATCCATAGGGTTCCGTAGAGCTTCGTAGGTTCCCTAGAGGCCTCTGGAGTACCGCAGGAGCCAGTAGTGTTCCGTAGGGTCCTCTAGGGTTGAGTAAGTGCCCGCAGGAGTCTGTAGGAATCCGTGGGATTCTGTAAGGTTCCAGAGGGTTCTGCAGGGTTCCGTAGGGGCCCGTAGAGTTCCGTAGTGGCTGGTAAAGTTCCCTAGGGCCCTGTACCGTTCCGTAACTGCCTGCAATGGTCTTTAGGCTTCCGTAGGGGCTGGTAGGGTTCCATAAAGTTCCGTGGGTTCCTGCAGAGTTCTGCAAGTGCCCGCAAGGGCCTGTAGGGGCCCACAGTGTTTCTGCCAGGTTCCGTAGAGTTCCGTAGGGGCCATATTTTTCTGTAGTGGCTGGTAGTATTCGGTAGGGGTCTGTAGGGTTCCGTAGGCACCTGCAGTGTTCTGTAGGAGCCCATAGGGTTTTAGTGAGGTTCCGTTGTGTTGCTAAGGGTCTTGTAGAGTGCTGTCGGGTCCTGGAGTATTCCGTAGGGTTCCAGAGGGCCTCGTAGGGTTCCGTCGAAATCTGAAGGGTTCCCTAGTGGCCTGTAGAGTCCCGTATATTTCCGTAGGGACCTGTAGGGTTGTGTAAGTGCCCGCAGAAGTCTGTAGGAGTCTGTGGGATTCTCTAAGGTTGCGGAGGGTTCTGCAGGGTTCCGTAGGGGCCCGTAGAGTTCCGTAGTGGCTGGTAAATTTCCGTAGGGCCCTGTGGGGTTCTGTATGGACCTGTAGGGTTCCGTAGGGGCCTGCAGGTTTCTGTAAGTGCCCGCAGGTGTCTGTAGGGTTCCGTAGGGGTCTGTAGGGTTCCGTAGGCACCTGCAGTGTTCTGTAGGTGCCCATAGGGTTTTAGTGAGGTTCCGTTGTGTTGCTAAGGGTCTTGTAGAGTGCTGTCGGGTCCTGGAGTATTCTGTAGGGTTCCAGAGGGGCTCGTAGGGTCCCGTCAAAATCTGAAGGGTTCCCTAGGGGCCCGTAGAGTCCCGTAGATTTCCGTAGGGACCTGTAGGGTTATGTAAGTGCCCGCAGGGGTTGGTAGGAGCTTGTAGGGTGCCATATGTTTCCGGAGGGTTGTGTAGGGTTCCGTAGGGGCCTGTGGTGTTCCCTAGGGGCCTGTAGAGTCTCGTACAGTTCCGTAGGGTCCTGTAGTTTTCCATAAGCACCCGCAGAGGTCTGAAGGGGCCCGTACTGTTCCGTAAGGATCCATAGGGTTCCGTAGAGCTTCTTAGGTTCCCTAGAGGCCTCTGGAGTACCGCAGGAGCCAGTAGTGTTCCGTAGGGTCCTCTAGGGTTGAGTAAGTGCCCGCAAGAGTCTGTAGGAATCCGTGGGATTCTGTAAGGTTCTGGAGGGTTCTGCAGGGTTCCGTAGGGGCCCGTAGAGTTCCATAGTGGCTGGTAAAGTTCCCTAGGGCCCTGTACCGTTCCGTAACTGCCTGCAAGGGTCTTTAGGCTTCCGTAGGGGCTGGTAGGGTTCCATAAAGTTCCGTGGGTTCCTGCAGAGTTCTGCAAGTGCCCGCAAGGGCCTGTAGGGGCCCACAGTGTTTCTGTCAGGTTCCGTAGAGTTCCGTAGGGGCCATATTTTTCTGTAGTGGCTGGTAGTATTCTGTAGGGGTCTGTAGGGTTCCGTAGGCGCCTGCAGTGTTCAGTAGGAGCCCATAGGATTTTAGTGAGGTTCCGTTGTGTTGCTAAGGGTCTTGTAGAGTGCTGTTGGGTCCTGGAGTATTCTGTAGGGTTCCAGAGGGCCTCGTAGGGTTCCATCGAAATCTATAGGGTTCCCTAGGGGCCCATAGAGTCCCGTAGATTTCCGTAGGGACCTGTAGGGTTGTGTAAGTGCCCGCAGAAGTCTGTAGGAGTCTGTGGGATTCTGTAAGGTTCCTGAGGGTTCTGCAGGGTTCCGTAGGGACCCGTAGAGTTCCGTAGTGGCTGGTAAAGTTCCGTAGGGCCCTGTGGGGTTCTGTATGGACCTGTAGGGTTCCGTAGGGGCCTGCAGGGTTCCGTAAGTGCCCGCAGGTGTCTGTAGGGTTCCGTAGGCACCTACAGTGTTCTGTAGGAGCCCATAGGGTTTTAGTGAGGTTCCGTTGTGTTGCTAAGGGTCTTGTAGAGTGCTGTCGGGTCCTGGAGTATTCTGTAGGGTTCCAGAGGGGCTGGTAGGGTTCCGTCAAAATCTGAAGGGTTCCCTAGGGGCCCGTAGAGTCCCGTAGATTTCCGTAGGGACCTGTAGGGTTGTGTAAGTGCCCGCAGGGGTTGGTAGGAACTTGTAGGGTGCCATATGTTTCCGGAGGGTTGTGTAGGGTTCCGTAGGGGCCTGTGGTGTTCCCTAGGGGCCTGTAGAGTCTCGTACAATTCCGTAGGGTCCTGTAGGTTTCCATAAGGGCCCGCAGAGGTCTGAAGGGGCCCGTACTGTTCCGTAAGGATCCATAGGGTTCCGTAGAGCTTCGTAGGTTCCCTAGAGGCCTCTGGAGTACCGCAGGAGCCAGTAGTGTTCCGTAGGGTCCTCTAGGGTTGTTTAAGTGCCCGCAGGAGTCTGTAGGAATCCGTGGGATTCTGTAAGGTTCTGGAGGGTTCTGCAGGGTTCCGTAGGGGCCCGTAGAGTTCCGTAGTGGCTGGTAAAGTTCCCTAGGGCCCTGTGGGGTTCTGTATGGACCTGTAGGGTTCCGTAGGGGCCTGCAGGGTTCTGTAAGTGCCCGTAGGTGTCTGTACGGGTCTGTAGGGTTCCGTAGGCACCTACAGTGTTCTGTAGGAGCCCATAGGGTTTTAGTGAGGTTCCGTTGTGTTGCTAAGGGTCTTGTAGAGTGCTGTCGGGTCCTGGAGTATTCTGTAGGGTTCCAGAGGGGCTCATAGGGTTCCATCGAAATCTATAGGGTTCCCTAGGGGCCCATAGAGTCCCGTAGATTTCTGTAGGGACTTGTAGGGTTGTGTAAGTGCCAGCAGAAGTCTGTAGGAGTCTGTGGGATTCTGTAAGGTTCTGGAGGGTTCTGCAGGGTTCCGTAGGGGCCCGTAGAGTTCCGTAGTGGCTGGTAAAGTTCTGTAGGGCCCTGTGGGGTTCTGTATGTACCTGTAGGGTTCTGTAGGGGCCTGCAGGGTTCTGTAAGTGCCCGTAGGTGTCTGTACGGGTCTGTAGGGTTCCGTAGGCACCTACAGTGTTCTGTAGGAGCCCATAGGGTTTTAGTGAGGTTCCGTTGTGTTGCTAAGGGTCTTGTAGAGTGCTGTCGGGTCCTGGAGTATTCTGTAGGGTTCCAGAGGGCCTCGTAGGGTTCCATCGAAATCTATAGGGTTCCCTAGGGGCCCATAGAGTCCCGTAGATTTCCGTAGGGGCCTGTAGGGTTATGTAAGTGCCCGCAGGGGTTGGTAGGAGCTTGTAGGGTGCCATATGTTTCCGGAGGGTTGTGTAGGGTTCCGTAGTGGCTGGTAAAGTTCCCTAGGGCCCTGTACCGTTCCGTAACTGCCTGCAAGGGTCTTTAGGCTTCCGTAGGGGCTGGTAGGGTTCCATAAAGTTCCGTGGGTTCCTGCAGAGTTCTGCAAGTGCCCGCAAGGGCCTGTAGGGGCCCACAGTGTTTCTGTCAGGTTCCGTAGAATTCCGTAGGGACCATATTTTTCTGTAGTGGCTGGTAGTATTCTGTAGGGGTCTGTAGGGTTCCGTAGGCGCCTGCAGTGTTCAGTAGGAGCCCATAGGGTTTTAGTGAGGTTCCGTTGTGTTGCTAAGGGTCTTGTAGAGTGCTGTCGGGTCCTGGAGTATTCTGTAGGGTTCCAGAGGGGCTCATAGGGTTCCATCGAAATCTATAGGGTTCCCTAGGGACCCATAGAGTCCCGTAGATTTCCGTAGGGACCTGTAGGGTTGTGTAAGTGCCGGCAGAAGTCTGTAGGAGTCTGTGGGATTCTGTAAGGTTCTGGAGGGTTCTGCAGGGTTCTGTAGGGACCCGTAGAGTTCCGTAGTGGCTGGTAAAGTTCCGTAGGGCCCTGTGGGGTTCTGTATGGACCTGTAGGGTTCCGTAGGGGCCTGCAGGGTTCCGTAAGTGCCCGCAGGGGTCTGTAGGGTTCCGTAGGCGCCTGCAGTGTTCTCTAGGAGCCCATAGGGTTTTAGTGAGGTTCCGTTGTGTTGCTAAGGGTCTTGTAGAGTGCTGTCGGGTCCTGGAGTATTCTGTAGGGTTCCAGAGGGCCTCGTAGGGTTCCGTCGAAATCTGAAGGGTTCCCTAGTGGCCTGTAGAGTCCCGTATATTTCCGTAGGGACCTGTAGGGTTGTGTAAGTGCCCGCAGAAGTCTGTAGGAGTCTGTGGGATTCTCTAAGGTTGCGGAGGGTTCTGCAGGGTTCCGTAGGGGCCCGTAGAGTTCCGTAGTGGCTGGTAAATTTCCGTAGGGCCCTGTGGGGTTCTGTATGGACCTGTAGGGTTCCGTAGGGGCCTGCAGGTTTCCGTAAGTGCCCGCAGGTGTCTGTAGGGTTCCGTAGGGGTCTGTAGGGTTCCGTAGGCACCTGCAGTGTTCTGTAGGTGCCCATAGGGTTTTAGTGAGGTTCCGTTGTGTTGCTAAGGGTCTTGTAGAGTGCTGTCGGGTCCTGGAGTATTCTGTAGGGTTCCAGAGGGGCTCGTAGGGTTCCGTCAAAATCTGAAGGGTTCCCTAGGGGCCCGTAGAGTCCCGTAGATTTCCGTAGGGACCTGTAGGGTTATGTAAGTGCCCGCAGGGGTTGGTAGGAGCTTGTAGGGTGCCATATGTTTCCGGAGGGTTGTGTAGGGTTCCGTAGGGGCCTGTGGTGTTCCCTAGGGGCCTGTAGAGTCTCGTACAGTTCCGTAGGGTCCTGTAGTTTTCCATAAGCACCCGCAGAGGTCTGAAGGGGCCCGTACTGTTCCGTAAGGATCCATAGGGTTCCGTAGAGCTTCTTAGGTTCCCTAGAGGCCTCTGGAGTACCGCAGGAGCCAGTAGTGTTCCGTAGGGTCCTCTAGGGTTGAGTAAGTGCCCGCAAGAGTCTGTAGGAATCCGTGGGATTCTGTAAGGTTCTGGAGGGTTCTGCAGGGTTCCGTAGGGGCCCGTAGAGTTCCATAGTGGCTGGTAAAGTTCCCTAGGGCCCTGTACCGTTCCGTAACTGCCTGCAAGGGTCTTTAGGCTTCCGTAGGGGCTGGTAGGGTTCCATAAAGTTCCGTGGGTTCCTGCAGAGTTCTGCAAGTGCCCGCAAGGGCCTGTAGGGGCCCACAGTGTTTCTGTCAGGTTCCGTAGAGTTCCGTAGGGGCCATATTTTTCTGTAGTGGCTGGTAGTATTCTGTAGGGGTCTGTAGGGTTCCGTAGGCGCCTGCAGTGTTCAGTAGGAGCCCATAGGATTTTAGTGAGGTTCCGTTGTGTTGCTAAGGGTCTTGTAGAGTGCTGTCGGGTCCTGGAGTATTCTGTAGGGTTCCAGAGGGCCTCGTAGGGTTCCATCGAAATCTATAGGGTTCCCTAGGGGCCCATAGAGTCCCGTAGATTTCCGTAGGGACCTGTAGGGTTGTGTAAGTGCCCGCAGAAGTCTGTAGGAGTCTGTGGGATTCTGTAAGGTTCCTGAGGGTTCTGCAGGGTTCCGTAGGGACCCGTAGAGTTCCGTAGTGGCTGGTAAAGTTCCCTAGGGCCCTGTGGGGTTCTGTATGGACCTGTAGGGTTCCGTAGGGGCCTGCAGGGTTCCGTAAGTGCCCGCAGGTGTCTGTAGGGTTCCGTAGGCACCTACAGTGTTCTGTAGGAGCCCATAGGGTTTTAGTGAGGTTCCGTTGTGTTGCTAAGGGTCTTGTAGAGTGCTGTCGGGTCCTGGAGTATTCTGTAGGGTTCCAGAGGGGCTGGTAGGGTTCCGTCAAAATCTGAAGGGTTCCCTAGGGGCCCGTAGAGTCCCGTAGATTTCCGTAGGGACCTGTAGGGTTGTGTAAGTGCCCGCAGGGGTTGGTAGGAACTTGTAGGGTGCCATATGTTTCCGGAGGGTTGTGTAGGGTTCCGTAGGGGCCTGTGGTGTTCCCTAGGGGCCTGTAGAGTCTCGTACAATTCCGTAGGGTCCTGTAGGTTTCCATAAGGGCCCGCAGAGGTCTGAAGGGGCCCGTACTGTTCCGTAAGGATCCATAGGGTTCCGTAGAGCTTCGTAGGTTCCCTAGAGGCCTCTGGAGTACCGCAGGAGCCAGTAGTGTTCCGTAGGGTCCTCTAGGGTTGTTTAAGTGCCCGCAGGAGTCTGTAGGAATCCGTGGGATTCTCTAAGGTTCTGGAGGGTTCTGCAGGGTTCCGTAGGGGCCCGTAGAGTTCCGTAGTGGCTGGTAAAGTTCCCTAGGGCCCTGTGGGGTTCTGTATGGACCTGTAGGGTTCCGTAGGGGCCTGCAGGGTTCTGTAAGTGCCCGTAGGTGTCTGTACGGGTCTGTAGGGTTCCGTAGGCACCTACAGTGTTCTGTAGGAGCCCATAGGGTTTTAGTGAGGTTCCGTTGTGTTGCTAAGGGTCTTGTAGAGTTCTGTCGGGTCCTGGAGTATTCTGTAGGGTTCCAGAGGGGCTCATAGGGTTCCATCGAAATCTATAGGGTTCCCTAGGGGCCCATAGAGTCCCGTAGATTTCTGTAGGGACTTGTAGGGTTGTGTAAGTGCCCGCAGAAGTCTGTAGGAGTCTGTGGGATTCTGTAAGGTTCCAGAGGGTTCTGCAGGGTTCCGTAGGGGCCCGTAGAGTTCCGTAGTGGCTGGTAAAGTTCCCTAGGGCCCTGTACCGTTCCGTAACTGCCTGCAAGGGTCTTTAGGCTTCCGTAGGGGCTGGTAGGGTTCCATAAAGTTCCGTGGGTTCCTGCAGAGTTCTGCAAGTGCCCGCAAGGGCCTGTAGGGGCCCACAGTGTTTCTGTCAGGTTCCGTAGAGTTCCGTAGGGACCATATTTTTCTGTAGTGGCTGGTAGTATTCTGTAGGGGTCTGTAGGGTTCCGTAGGCGCCTGCAGTGTTCAGTAGGAGCCCATAGGATTTTAGTGAGGTTCCGTTGTGTTGCTAAGGGTCTTGTAGAGTGCTGTCGGGTCCTGGAGTATTCTGTAGGGTTCCAGAGGGCCTCGTAGGGTTCCATCGAAATCTATAGGGTTCCCTAGGGGCCCATAGAGTCCCGTAGATTGCCGTAGGGACCTGTAGGGTTGTGTAAGTGCCCGCAGAAGTCTGTAGGAATCTGTGGGATTCTGTAAGGTTCCGGAGGGTTCTGCAGGGTTCCGTAGGGACCCGTAGAGTTCCGTAGTGGCTGGTAAAGTTCCGTAGGGCCCTGTGGGGTTCTGTATGGACCTGTAGGGTTCCGTAGGGGCCTGCAGGGTTCCGTAAGTGCCCGCAGGTGTCTGTAGGGTTCTGTAGGCACCTGCAGTGTTCTGTAGGAGCCCATAGGGTTTTAGTGAGGTTCCGTTGTGTTGCTAAGGGTCTTGTAGAGTGCTGTCGGGTCCTGGAGTATTCTGTAGGGTTCCAGAGGGGCTGGTAGGGTTCCGTCGAAATCTATAGGGTTCCCTAGGGGCCCGTAGAGTCCCGTAGATTTCCGTAGGGGCCTGTAGGGTTGTGTAAGTGCCCGCAGGGGTTGGTAGGAGCTTGTAGGGTGCCATATGTTTCCGGAGGGTTGTGTAGGGTTCCGTAGGGGCCTGTGGTGTTCCCTAGGGGCCTGTAGAGTCTCGTACAGTTCCGTAGGGTCCTGTAGGTTTCCATAAGCGCCCGCAGAGGTCTGAAGGGGCCCATACTGTTCCGTAAGGATCCATAGGGTTCCGTAGAGCTTCGTAGGTTCCCTAGAGGCCTCTGGAGTACCGCAGGAGCCAGTAGTGTTCCGTAGGGTCCTCTAGGGTTGAGTAAGTGCCCGCAGGAGTCTGTAGGAATCCGTGGGATTCTGTAAGGTTCCGGAGGGTTCTGCAGGGTTCCGTAGGGGCCCGTAGAGTTCCGTAGTGGCTGGTAAAGTTCCCTAGGGCCCTGTACCGTTCCGTAACTGCCTGCAATGGTCTTTAGGCTTCCGTAGGGGCTGGTAGGGTTCCATAAAGTTCCGTGGGTTCCTGCAGAGTTCTGCAAGTGCCCGCAAGGGCCTGTAGGGGCCCACAGTGTTTCTGCCAGGTTCCGTAGAGTTCCGTAGGGGCCATATTTTTCTGTAGTGGCTGGTAGTATTCTGTAGGGGTCTGTAGGTTTCTGTAGGCACCTACAGTGTTCTGTAGGAGCCCATAGGGTTTTAGTGAGGTTCCGTTGTGTTGCTAAGGGTCTTGTAGAGTGCTGTCGGGTCCTGGAGTATTCTGTAGGGTTCCAGAGGGCCTTGTAGGGTTCCGTCGAAATCTGAAGGGTTCCCTAGGGGCCCGTAGAGTCCCGTAGATTTCCGTAGGGGCCTGTAGGGTTGTGTAAGTGCCCGCAGGGGTTGGTAGGAGCTTGTAGGGTGCCATATGTTTCCGGAGGGTTGTGTAGGGTTCCGTAGGGGCCTGTGGTGTTCCCTAGGGGCCTGTAGAGTCTCGTACAGTTCCGTAGGGTCCTGTAGGTTTCCATAAGCACCCGCAGAGGTCTGAAGGGGCCCGTACTGTTCCGTAAGGATCCATGGGGTTCCGTAGAGCTTCGTAGGTTCCCTAGAGGCCTCTGGAGTACCGCAGGAGCCAGTAGTGTTCCGTAGGGTCCTCTAGGGTTGAGTAAGTGCCCGCAGGAGTCTGTAGGAATCCGTGGGATTCTGTAAGGTTCTGGAGGGTTCTGCAGGGTTCCGTAGGGGCCCGTAGAGTTCCGTAGTGGCTGGTAAAGTTCCGTAGGGCCCTGTGGGGTTCTGTATGGACCTGTAGGGTTCTGTAGGGGCCTGCAGGGTTCTGTAAGTGCCCGTAGGTGTCTGTACGGGTCTGTAGGGTTCCGTAGGCACCTACAGTGTTCTGTAGGAGCCCATAGGGTTTTAGTGAGGTTCCGTTGTGTTGCTAAGGGTCTTGTAGAGTGCTGTCGGGTCCTGGAGTATTCTGTAGGGTTCCAGAGGGGCTGGTAGGGTTCCGTCGAAATCTGAAGGATTCCCTAGGGGCCCGTAGAGTCCCGTAGATTTCCGTAGGGACCTGTAGGGTTGTGTAAGTGCCCGCAGAAGTCTGTAGGAGTCTGTGGGATTCTGTAAGGTTCCGGAGGGTTCTGCAGGGTTCCGTAGGGACCCGTAGAGTTCCGTAGTGGCTGGTAAAGTTCTGTAGGGCCCTGTGGGGTTCTGTATGGACCTGTAGGGTTCCGTAGGGGCCTCCAGGGTTCCGTAAGTGCCCGCAGGTGTCTGTAGGGTTCCGTAGGCACCTGCAGTGTTCTGTAGGAGCCCATAGGGTTTTAGTGAGGTTCCGTTGTGTTGCTAAGGGTCTTGTAGAGTGCTGTCTAGTCCTGGAGTATTCTGTAGGGTTCCAGAGGGCCTCGTAGGGTTCCATCGAAATCTATAGGGTTCCCTAGGGGCCCATAGAGTCCCGTAGATTTCCGTAGGGGCCTGTAGGGTTATGTAAGTGCCCGCAGGGGTGGGTAGGAGCTTGTAGGGTGCCATATGTTTCCGGAGGGTTGTGTAGGGTTCCGTAGTGGCTGGTAAAGTTCCCTAGGGCCCTGTACCGTTCCGTAACTGCCTGCAAGGGTCTTTAGGCTTCCGTAGGGGCTGGTAGGGTTCCATAAAGTTCCGTGGGTTCCTGCAGAGTTCTGCAAGTGCCCGCAAGGGCCTGTAGGGGCCCACAGTGTTTCTGTCAGGTTCCGTAGAATTCCGTAGGGACCATATTTTTCTGTAGTGGCTGGTAGTATTCTGTAGGGGGTCTGTAGGGTTCCGTAGGCGCCTGCAGTGTTCTGTAGGAGCCCATAGGGTTTTAGTGAGGTTCCGTTGTGTTGCTAAGGGTCTTGTAGAGTGCTGTCGGGTCCTGGAGTATTCTGTAGGGTTCCAGAGGGCCTCGTAGGGTTCCATCGAAATCCGTAGGGTTCCCTAGGGGCCCATAGAGTCCCGTAGATTTCCGTAGGGACCTGTAGGGTTGTGTAAGTGCCGGCAGAAGTCTGTAGGAGTCTGTGGGATTCTGTAAGGTTCCGGAGGGTTCTGCAGGGTTCCGTAGGGACCCGTAGAGTTCCGTAGTGGCTGGTAAAGTTCCGTAGGGCCCTGTGGGGTTCTGTATGAACCTGTAGGGTTCCGTAGGGGGCCTGCAGGTTTCCGTAAGTGCCCGCAGGTGTCTGTAGGGTTCCGTAGGGGTCTGTAGGGTTCCGTAGGCACCTGCAGTGTTCTGTAGGAGCCCATAGGGTTTTAGTGAGGTTCCGTTGTGTTGCTAAGGGTCTTGTAGAGTGCTGTCGGGTCCTGGAGTATTCTGTAGGGTTCCAGAGGGGCTGGTAGGGTTCCGTCAAAATCTGAAGGGTTCCCTAGGGGCCCGTAGAGTCCCGTAGATTTCCGTAGGGACCTGTAGGGTTGTGTAAGTGCCCGCAGGGGTTGGTAGGAACTTGTAGGGTGCCATATGTTTCCGGAGGGTTGTGTAGGGTTCCGTAGGGGCCTGTGGTGTTCCCTAGGGGCCTGTAGAGTCTCGTACAGTTCCGTAGGGTCCTGTAGGTTTCCATAAGGGCCCGCAGAGGTCTGAAGGGGCCCGTACTGTTCCGTAAGGATCCATAGGGTTCCGTAGAGCTTCGTAGGTTCCCTAGAGGCCTCTGGAGTACCGCAGGAGCCAGTAGTGTTCCGTAGGGTCCTCTAGGGTTGTTTAAGTGCCCGCAGGAGTCTGTAGGAATCCGTGGGATTCTCTAAGGTTCTGGAGGGTTCTGCAGGGTTCCGTAGGGGCCCGTAGAGTTCCGTAGTGGCTGGTAAAGTTCCCTAGGGCCCTGTGGGGTTCTGTATGGACCTGTAGGGTTCCGTAGGGGCCTGCAGTGTTCTGTAAGTGCCCGTAGGTGTCTGTACGGGTCTGTAGGGTTCCGTAGGCACCTACAGTGTTCTGTAGGAGCCCATAGGGTTTTAGTGAGGTTCCGTTGTGTTGCTAAGGGTCTTGTAGAGTTCTGTCGGGTCCTTGAGTATTCTGTAGGGTTCCAGAGGGCCTCGTAGGGTTCCATCGAAATCTATAGGGTTCCCTAGGGGCCCATAGAGTCCCGTAGATTTCTGTAGGGACCTGTATGGTTGTGTAAGTGCCCGCAGAAGTCTGTAGGAGTCTGTGGGATTCTGTAAGGTTCCGGAGGGTTCTGCAGGGTTCTGTAGGGACCCGTAGAGTTCCGTAGTGGCTGGTAAAGTTCCGTAGGGCCCTGTGGGGTTCTGTATGGACCTGTAGGGTTCCGTAGGGGCCTGCAGGGTTCCGTAAGTGCCCGCAGGTGTCTGTAGGGTTCTGTAGGCACCTGCAGTGTTCTGTAGGAGCCCATAGGGTTTTAGTGAGGTTCCGTTGTGTTGCTAAGGGTCTTGTAGAGTGCTGTCGGGTCCTGGAGTATTCTGTAGGGTTCCAGAGGGGCTGGTAGGGTTCCGTCAAAATCTGAAGGGTTCCCTAGGGGCCCGTAGAGTCCCGTAGATTTCCGCAGGGACCTGTAGGGTTATGTAAGTGCCCGCAGGGGTTGGTAGGAGCTTGTAGGGTGCCATATGTTTCCGGAGGGTTGTGTAGGGTTCCGTAGGGGCCTGTGGTGTTCCCTAGGGGCCTGTAGAGTCTCGTACAGTTCCGTAGGGTCCTGTAGGTTTCCATAAGCGCCCGCAGAGGTCTGAAGGGGCCCGTACTGTTCCGTAAGGATCCATAGGGTTCCGTAGAGCTTCTTAGGTTCCCTAGAGGCCTCTGGAGTACGGCAGGAGCCAGTAGTGTTCCGTAGGGTCCTCTAGGGTTGTTTAAGTGCCCGCAGGAGTCTGTAGGAATCCGTGGGATTCTGTAAGGTTCTGGAGGGTTCTGCAGGGTTCCGTAGGGGCCCGTAGAGTTCCGTAGTGGCTGGTGAAGTTCCCTAGGGCCCTGTACCGTTCCGTAACTGCCTGCAAGGGTCTTTAGGCTTCCGTAGGGGCTGGTAGGGTTCCATAAAGTTCCGTGGGTTCCTGCAGAGTTCTGCAAGTGCCCGCAAGGGCCTGTAGGGGCCCACAGTGTTTCTGTCAGGTTCCGTAGAGTTCCGTAGGGACCATATTTTTCTGTAGTGGCTGGTAGTATTCTGTAGGGGTCTGTAGGGTTCCGTAGGCGCCTGCAGTGTTCAGTAGGAGCCCATAGGATTTTAGTGAGGTTCCGTTGTGTTGCTAAGGGTCTTGTAGAGTGCTGTCGGGTCCTGGAGTATTCTGTAGGGTTCCAGAGGGCCTCGTAGGGTTCCATCGAAATCTATAGGGTTCCCTAGGGGCCCATAGAGTCCCGTAGATTTCCGTAGGGACCTGTAGGGTTGTGTAAGTGCCCGCAGAAGTCTGTAGGAATCTGTGGGATTCTGTAAGGTTCCGGAGGGTTCTGCAGGGTTCCGTAGGGACCCGTAGAGTTCCGTAGTGGCTGGTAAAGTTCCGTAGGGCCCTGTGGGGTTCTGTATGGACCTGTAGGGTTCCGTAGGGGCCTGCAGGTTTCCGTAAGTGCCCGCAGCTGTCTGTAGGGTTCCGTAGGCACCTGCAGTGTTCTGTAGGAGCCCATAGGGTTTTAGTGAGGTTCCGTTGTGTTGCTAAGGGTCTTGTAGAGTCCTGTCGGGTCCTGGAGTATTCCGTAGGGTTCCAGAGGGCCTTGTAGGGTTCCGTCGAAATCTGAAGGGTTCCCTAGGGGCCCGTAGAGTCCCGTAGATTTCCGTAGGGACCTGTAGGGTTATGTAAGTGCCCGCAGGGGTTGGTAGGAGCTTGTAGGGTGCCATATGTTTCCGGAGGGTTGTGTAGGGTTCCGTAGGGGCCTGTGGTGTTCCCTAGGGGCCTGTAGAGTCTCGTACAGTTCCGTAGGGTCCTGTAGGTTTCCATAAGCGCCCGCAGAGGTCTGAAGGGGCCCGTACTGTTCCGTAAGGATCCATGGGGTTCCGTAGAGCTTCGTAGGTTCCCTAGAGGCCTCTGGAGTACCGCAGGAGCCAGTAGTGTTCCGTAGGGTCCTCTAGGGTTGAGTAAGTGCCCGCAGGAGTCTGTAGGAATCCGTGGGATTCTGTAAGGTTCTGGAGGGTTCTGCAGGGTTCCGTAGGGGCCCGTAGAGTTCCGTAGTGGCTGGTAAAGTTCCCTAGGGCCCTGTGGGGTTCTGTATGTACCTGTAGGGTTCCGTAGGGGCCTGCAGGGTTCTGTAAGTGCCCGTAGGTGTCTGTACGGGTCTGTAGGGTTCCGTAGGCACCTACAGTGTTCTGTAGGAGCCCATAGGGTTTTAGTGAGGTTCCGTTGTGTTGCTAAGGGTCTTGTAGAGTGCTGTCGGGTCCTGGAGTATTCTGTAGGGTTCCAGAGGGGCTGGTAGGGTTCCGTCGAAATCTGAAGGGTTCCCTAGGGGCCCGTAGAGTCCCGTAGATTTCCGTAGGGACCTGTAGGGTTGTGTAAGTGCCCGCAGAAGTCTGTAGGAGTCTGTGGGATTCTGTAAGGTTCCGGAGGGTTCTGCAGGGTTCCGTAGGGACCCGTAGAGTTCCGTAGTGGCTGGTAAAGTTCCGTAGGGCCCTGTGGGGTTCTGTATGGACCTGTAGGGTTCCGTAGGGGCCTGCAGGGTTCCGTAAGTGCCCGCAGGTGTCTGTAGGGTTCCGTAGGCACCTGCAGTGTTCTGTAGGAGCCCATAGGGTTTTAGTGAGGTTCCGTTGTGTTGCTAAGGGTCTTGTAGAGTGCTGTCGGGTCCTGGAGTATTCTGTAGGGTTCCAGAGGGCCTCGTAGGGTTCCGTCGAAATCTGAAGGGTTCCCTAGGGGCCCGTAGAGTCCCGTAGATTTCCGTAGGGGCCTGTAGGGTTATGTAAGTGCCCGCAGGGGTTGGTAGGAGCTTGTAGGGTGCCATATGTTTCCGGAGGGTTGTGTAGGGTTCCGTAGTGGCTGGTAAAGTTCCCTAGGGCCCTGTACCGTTCCGTAACTGCCTGCAAGGGTCTTTAGGCTTCCGTAGGGGCTGGTAGGGTTCCATAAAGTTCCGTGGGTTCCTGCAGAGTTCTGCAAGTGCCCGCAAGGGCCTGTAGGGGCCCACAGTGTTTCTGTCAGGTTCCGTAGAGTTCCGTAGGGACCATATTTTTCTGTAGTGGCTGGTAGTATTCTGTAGGGGTCTGTAGGGTTCCGTAGGCGCCTGCAGTGTTCAGTAGGAGCCCATAGGGTTTTAGTGAGGTTCCGTTGTGTTGCTAAGGGTCTTGTAGAGTGCTGTCGGGTCCTGGAGTATTCTGTAGGGTTCCAGAGGGCCTCGTAGGGTTCCATCGAAATCCGTAGGGTTCCCTAGGGGCCCATAGAGTCCCGTAGATTTCCGTAGGGACCTGTAGGGTTGTGTAAGTGCCCGCAGAAGTCTGTAGGAGTCTGTGGGATTCTGTAAGGTTCCGGAGGGTTCTGCAGGGTTCCGTAGGGACCCGTAGAGTTCCGTAGTGGCTGGTAAAGTTCCGTAGGGCCCTGTGGGGTTCTGTATGGACCTGTAGGGTTCCGTAGGGGCCTGCAGGGTTCCGTAAGTGCCCGCAGGTGTCTGTAGGGTTCCGTAGGGGTCTGTAGGGTTCCGTAGGCACCTGCAGTGTTCTGTAGGAGCCCATAGGGTTTTAGTGAGGTTCCGTTGTGTTGCTAAGGGTCTTGTAGAGTGCTGTCGGGTCCTGGAGTATTCTGTAGGGTTCCAGAGGGCCTTGTAGGGTTCCGTCGAAATCTGAAGGGTTCCCTAGGGGCCCGTAGAGTCCCGTAGATTTCCGTAGGGGCCTGTAGGGTTGTGTAAGTGCCCGCAGGGGTTGGTAGGAGCTTGTAGGGTGCCATATGTTTCCGGAGGGTTGTGTAGGGTTCCGTAGGGGCCTGTGGTGTTCCCTAGGGGCCTGTAGAGTCTCGTACAGTTCCGTAGGGTCCTGTAGGTTTCCATAAGGGCCCGCAGAGGTCTGAAGGGGCCCGTACTGTTCCGTAAGGATCCATAGGGTTCCGTAGAGCTTCGTAGGTTCCCTAGAGGCCTCTGGAGTACGGCAGGAGCCAGTAGTGTTCCGTAGGGTCCTCTAGGGTTGAGTAAGTGCCCGCAGGAGTCTGTAGGAATCCGTGGGATTCTGTAAGGTTCTGGAGGGTTCTGCAGGGTTCCGTAGGGGCCCGTAGAGTTCCGTAGTGGCTGGTAAAGTTCCCTAGGGCCCTGTACCGTTCCGTAACTGCCTGCAAGGGTCTTTAGGCTTCCGTAGGGGCTGGTAGGGTTCCATAAAGTTCCGTGGGTTCCTGCAGAGTTCTGCAAGTGCCCGCAAGGGCCTGTAGGGGCCCACAGTGTTTCTGTCAGGTTCCGTAGAATTCCGTAGGGACCATATTTTTCTGTAGTGGCTGGTAGTATTCTGTAGGGGTCTGTAGGGTTCCGTAGGCGCCTGCAGTGTTCAGTAGGAGCCCATAGGGTTTTAGTGAGGTTCCGTTGTGTTGCTAAGGGTCTTGTAGAGTGCTGTCGGGTCCTGGAGTATTCTGTAGGGTTCCAGAGGGCCTCGTAGGGTTCCATCGAAATCCGTAGGGTTCCCTAGGGGCCCATAGAGTCCCGTAGATTTCCGTAGGGACCTGTAGGGTTGTGTAAGTGCCCGCAGAAGTCTGTAGGAGTCTGTGGGATTCTGTAAGGTTCCGGAGGGTTCTGCAGGGTTCCGTAGGGACCCGTAGAGTTCCGTAGTGGCTGGTAAAGTTCCGTAGGGCCCTGTGGGGTTCTGTATGGACCTGTAGGGTTCCGTAGGGGCCTGCAGGGTTCCGTAAGTGCCCGCAGGTGTCTGTAGGGTTCCGTAGGGGTCTGTAGGGTTCCGTAGGCACCTGCAGTGTTCTGTAGGAGCCCATAGGGTTTTAGTGAGGTTCCGTTGTGTTGCTAAGGGTCTTGTAGAGTGCTGTCGGGTCCTGGAGTATTCTGTAGGGTTCCAGAGGGCCTTGTAGGGTTCCGTCGAAATCTGAAGGGTTCCCTAGGGGCCCGTAGAGTCCCGTAGATTTCCGTAGGGGCCTGTAGGGTTGTGTAAGTGCCCGCAGGGGTTGGTAGGAGCTTGTAGGGTGCCATATGTTTCCGGAGGGTTGTGTAGGGTTCCGTAGGGGCCTGTGGTGTTCCCTAGGGGCCTGTAGAGTCTCGTACAGTTCCGTAGGGTCCTGTAGGTTTCCATAAGCGCCCGCAGAGGTCTGAAGGGGCCCGTACTGTTCCGTAAGGATCCATAGGGTTCCGTAGAGCTTCGTAGGTTCCCTAGAGGCCTCTGGAGTACCGCAGGAGCCAGTAGTGTTCCGTAGGTTCCTCTAGGGTTGAGTAAGTGCCCGCAAGAGTCTGTAGGAATCCGTGGGATTCTGTAAGGTTCCAGAGGGTTCTGCAGGGTTCCGTAGGGGCCCGTAGAGTTCCGTAGTGGCTGGTAAAGTTCCCTAGGGCCCTGTACCGTTCCGTAACTGCCTGCAAGGGTCTTTAGGCTTCCGTAGGGGCTGGTAGGGTTCCATAAAGTTCCGTGGGTTCCTGCAGAGTTCTGCAAGTGCCCGCAAGGGCCTGTAGGGGCCCACAGTGTTTCTGTCAGGTTCCGTAGAGTTCCGTAGGGACCATATTTTTCTGTAGTGGCTGGTAGTATTCTGTAGGGGTCTGTAGGGTTCCGTAGGCGCCTGCAGTGTTCAGTAGGAGCCCATAGGATTTTAGTGAGGTTCCGTTGTGTTGCTAAGGGTCTTGTAGAGTGCTGTCGGGTCCTGGAGTATTCTGTAAAGTTCCAGAGGGCCTCGTAGGGTTCCATCGAAATCTATAGGGTTCCCTAGGGGCCCATAGAGTCCCGTAGATTTCCGTAGGGACCTGTAGGGTTGTGTAAGTGCCCGCAGAAGTCTGTAGGAGTCTGTGGGATTCTGTAAGGTTCCGGAGGGTTCTGCAGGGTTCCGTAGGGACCCGTAGAGTTCCGTAGTGGCTGGTAAAGTTCCGTAGGGCCCTGTGGGGTTCTGTATGGACCTGTAGGGTTCCGTAGGGGCCTGCAGGGTTCCGTAAGTGCCCGCAGGTGTCTGTAGGGTTCCGTAGGGGTCTGTAGGGTTCCGTAGGCACCTGCAGTGTTCTGTAGGAGCCCATAGGGTTTTAGTGAGGTTCCGTTGTGTTGCTAAGGGTCTTGTAGAGTGCTGTCGGGTCCTGGAGAATTCTGTAGGTTTCCAGAGGGCCTTGTAGGGTTCCGTCGAAATCTGAAGGGTTCCCTAGGGGCCCGTAGAGTCCCGTAGATTTCCGTAGGGGCCTGTAGGGTTGTGTAAGTGCCCGCAGGGGTTGGTAGGAGCTTGTAGGGTGCCATATGTTTCCGGAGGGTTGTGTAGGGTTCCGTAGGGGCCTGTGGTGTTCCCTAGGGGCCTGTAGAGTCTCGTACAGTTCCGTAGGGTCCTGTAGGTTTCCATAAGCGCCCGCAGAGGTCTGAAGGGGCCCGTACTGTTCCATAAGGATCCATAGGGTTCCGTAGAGCTTCGTAGGTTCCCTAGAGGCCTCTGGAGTACCGCAGGAGCCAGTAGTGTTCCGTAGGGTCCTCTAGGGTTGAGTAAGTGCCCGCAAGAGTCTGTAGGAATCCGTGGGATTCTGTAAGGTTCCAGAGGGTTCTGCAGGGTTCTGTAGGGGCCCGTAGAGTTCCGTAGTGGCTGGTAAAGTTCCCTAGGGCCCTGTACCGTTCCGTAACTGCCTGCAAGGGTCTTTAGGCTTCCGTAGGGGCTGGTAGGGTTCCATAAAGTTCCGTGGGTTCCTGCAGAGTTCTGCAAGTGCCCGCAAGGGCCTGTAGGGGCCCACAGTGTTTCTGTCAGGTTCCGTAGAGTTCCGTAGGGGCCATATTTTTCTGTAGTGGCTGGTAGTATTCTGTAGGGGTCTGTAGGGTTCCGTAGGCGCCTGCAGTGTTCAGTAGGAGCCCATAGGATTTTAGTGAGGTTCCGTTGTGTTGCTAAGGGTCTTGTAGAGTGCTGTCGGGTCCTGGAGTATTCTGTAAAGTTCCAGAGGGCCTCGTAGGGTTCCATCGAAATCTATAGGGTTCCCTAGGGGCCCATAGAGTCCCGTAGATTTCCGTAGGGACCTGTAGGGTTGTGTAAGTGCCCGCAGAAGTCTGTAGGAGTCTGTGGGATTCTGTAAGGTTCCGGAGGGTTCTGCAGGGTTCCGTAGGGACCCGTAGAGTTCCGTAGTGGCTGGTAAAGTTCCGTAGGGCCCTGTGGGGTTCTGTATGGACCTGTAGGGTTCCGTAGGGGCCTGCAGGGTTCCGTAAGTGCCCGCAGGTGTCTGTAGGGTTCCGTAGGGGTCTGTAGGGTTCCGTAGGCACCTGCAGTGTTCTGTAGGAGCCCATAGGGTTTTAGTGAGGTTCCGTTGTGTTGCTAAGGGTCTTGTAGAGTGCTGTCGGGTCCTGGAGAATTCTGTAGGGTTCCAGAGGGCCTTGTAGGGTTCCGTCGAAATCTGAAGGGTTCCCTAGGGGCCCGTAGAGTCCCGTAGATTTCCGTAGGGGCCTGTAGGGTTGTGTAAGTGCCCGCAGGGGTTGGTAGGAGCTTGTAGGGTGCCATATGTTTCCGGAGGGTTGTGTAGGGTTCCGTAGGGGCCTGTGGTGTTCCCTAGGGGCCTGTAGAGTCTCGTACAGTTCCGTAGGGTCCTGTAGGTTTCCATAAGCGCCCGCAGAGGTCTGAAGGGGCCCGTACTGTTCCATAAGGATCCATAGGGTTCCGTAGAGCTTCGTAGGTTCCCTAGAGGCCTCTGGAGTACCGCAGGAGCCAGTAGTGTTCCGTAGGGTCCTCTAGGGTTGAGTAAGTGCCCGCAAGAGTCTGTAGGAATCCGTGGGATTCTGTAAGGTTCCAGAGGGTTCTGCAGGGTTCCGTAGGGGCCCGTAGAGTTCCGTAGTGGCTGGTAAAGTTCCCTAGGGCCCTGTACCGTTCCGTAACTGCCTGCAAGGGTCTTTAGGCTTCCGTAGGGGCTGGTAGGGTTCCATAAAGTTCCGTGGGTTCCTGCAGAGTTCTGCAAGTGCCCGCAAGGGCCTGTAGGGGCCCACAGTGTTTCTGTCAGGTTCCGTAGAATTCCGTAGGGACCATATTTTTCTGTAGTGGCTGGTAGTATTCTGTAGGGGTCTGTAGGGTTCCGTAGGCGCCTGCAGTGTTCAGTAGGAGCCCATAGGGTTTTAGTGAGGTTCCGTTGTGTTGCTAAGGGTCTTGTAGAGTGCTGTCGGGTCCTGGAGTATTCTGTAGGGTTCCAGAGGGCCTCGTAGGGTTCCATCGAAATCCGTAGGGTTCCCTAGGGGCCCATAGAGTCCCGTAGATTTCCGTAGGGACCTGTAGGGTTGTGTAAGTGCCCGCAGAAGTCTGTAGGAGTCTGTGGGATTCTGTAAGGTTCCGGAGGGTTCTGCAGGGTTCCGTAGGGACCCGTAGAGTTCCGTAGTGGCTGGTAAAGTTCCGTAGGGCCCTGTGGGGTTCTGTATGGACCTGTAGGGTTCCGTAGGGGCCTGCAGGGTTCCTTAAGTGCCCGCAGGTGTCTGTAGGGTTCCGTAGGGGTCTGTAGGGTTCCGTAGGCACCTGCAGTGTTCTGTAGGAGCCCATAGGGTTTTAGTGAGGTTCCGTTGTGTTGCTAAGGGTCTTGTAGAGTGCTGTCGGGTCCTGGAGTATTCTGTAGGGTTCCAGAGTGCCTTGTAGGGTTCCGTCGAAATCTGAAGGGTTCCCTAGGGGCCCGTAGAGTCCCGTAGATTTCCGTAGGGGCCTGTAGGGTTGTGTAAGTGCCCGCAGGGGTTGGTAGGAGCTTGTAGGGTGCCATATGTTTCCGGAGGGTTGTGTAGGGTTCCGTAGGGGCCTGTGGTGTTCCCTAGGGGCCTGTAGAGTCTCGTACAGTTCCGTAGGGTCCTGTAGGTTTCCATAAGCGCCCGCAGAGGTCTGAAGGGGCCCGTACTGTTCCGTAAGGATCCATAGGGTTCCGTAGAGCTTCGTAGGTTCCCTAGAGGCCTCTGGAGTACGGCAGGAGCCAGTAGTGTTCCGTAGGGTCCTCTAGGGTTGAGTAAGTGCCCGCAAGAGTCTGTAGGAATCCGTGGGATTCTGTAAGGTTCCAGAGGGTTCTGCAGGGTTCTGTAGGGGCCCGTAGAGTTCCATAGTGGCTGGTAAAGTTCCCTAGGGCCCTGTACCGTTCCGTAACTGCCTGCAAGGGTCTTTAGGCTTCCGTAGGGGCTGGTAGGGTTCCATAAAGTTCCGTGGGTTCCTGCAGAGTTCTGCAAGTGCCCGCAAGGGCCTGTAGGGGCCCACAGTGTTTCTGCCAGGTTCCGTAGAGTTCCGTAGGGGCCATATTTTTCTGTAGTGGCTGGTAGTATTCTGTAGGGGTCTGTAGGGTTCCGTAGGCACCTACAGTGTTCTGTAGGAGCCCATAGGGTTTTAGTGAGGTTCCGTTGTGTTGCTAAGGGTCTTGTAGAGTGCTGTCGGGTCCTGGAGTATTCTGTAGGGTTCCAGAGGGGCTCATAGGGTTCCATCGAAATCTATAGGGTTCCCTAGGGGCCCATAGAGTCCCGTAGATTTCTGTAGGGACTTGTAGGGTTGTGTAAGTGCCAGCAGAAGTCTGTAGGAGTCTGTGGGATTCTGTAAGGTTCCGGAGGGTTCTGCAGGGTTCTGTAGGGACCCGTAGAGTTCCGTAGTGGCTGGTAAAGTTCCGTAGGGCCCTGTGGGGTTCTGTATGGACCTGTAGGGTTCCGTAGGGGCCTGCAGGTTTCCGTAAGTGCCCGCAGGTGTCTGTAGGGTTCCGTAGGCACCTGCAGTGTTCTGTAGGAGCCCATAGGGTTTTAGTGAGGTTCCGTTGTGTTGCTAAGGGTCTTGTAGAGTCCTGTCGGGTCCTGGAGTATTCCGTAGGGTTCCAGAGGGCCTTGTAGGGTTCCGTCGAAATCTGAAGGGTTCCCTAGGGGCCCGTAGAGTCCCGTAGATTTCCGTAGGGACCTGTAGGGTTATGTAAGTGCCCGCAGGGGTTGGTAGGAGCTTGTAGGGTGCCATATGTTTCCGGAGGGTTGTGTAGGGTTCCGTAGGGGCCTGTGGTGTTCCCTAGGGGCCTGTAGAGTCTCGTACAGTTCCGTAGGGTCCTGTAGGTTTCCATAAGCGCCCGCAGAGGTCTGAAGGGGCCCGTACTGTTCCGTAAGGATCCATGGGGTTCCGTAGAGCTTCGTAGGTTCCCTAGAGGCCTCTGGAGTACCGCAGGAGCCAGTAGTGTTCCGTAGGGTCCTCTAGGGTTGAGTAAGTGCCCGCAGGAGTCTGTAGGAATCCGTGGGATTCTGTAAGGTTCTGGAGGGTTCTGCAGGGTTCCGTAGGGGCCCGTAGAGTTCCGTAGTGGCTGGTAAAGTTCCCTAGGGCCCTGTGGGGTTCTGTATGTACCTGTAGGGTTCCGTAGGGGCCTGCAGGGTTCTGTAAGTGCCCGTAGGTGTCTGTACGGGTCTGTAGGGTTCCGTAGGCACCTACAGTGTTCTGTAGGAGCCCATAGGGTTTTAGTGAGGTTCCGTTGTGTTGCTAAGGGTCTTGTAGAGTGCTGTCGGGTCCTGGAGTATTCTGTAGGGTTCCAGAGGGGCTGGTAGGGTTCCGTCGAAATCTGAAGGGTTCCCTAGGGGCCCGTAGAGTCCCGTAGATTTCCGTAGGGACCTGTAGGGTTGTGTAAGTGCCCGCAGAAGTCTGTAGGAGTCTGTGGGATTCTGTAAGGTTCCGGAGGGTTCTGCAGGGTTCCGTAGGGACCCGTAGAGTTCCGTAGTGGCTGGTAAAGTTCCGTAGGGCCCTGTGGGGTTCTGTATGGACCTGTAGGGTTCCGTAGGGGCCTGCAGGGTTCCGTAAGTGCCCGCAGGTGTCTGTAGGGTTCCGTAGGCACCTGCAGTGTTCTGTAGGAGCCCATAGGGTTTTAGTGAGGTTCCGTTGTGTTGCTAAGGGTCTTGTAGAGTGCTGTCGGGTCCTGGAGTATTCTGTAGGGTTCCAGAGGGCCTCGTAGGGTTCCGTCGAAATCTGAAGGGTTCCCTAGGGGCCCGTAGAGTCCCGTAGATTTCCGTAGGGGCCTGTAGGGTTATGTAAGTGCCCGCAGGGGTTGGTAGGAGCTTGTAGGGTGCCATATGTTTCCGGAGGGTTGTGTAGGGTTCCGTAGTGGCTGGTAAAGTTCCCTAGGGCCCTGTACCGTTCCGTAACTGCCTGCAAGGGTCTTTAGGCTTCCGTAGGGGCTGGTAGGGTTCCATAAAGTTCCGTGGGTTCCTGCAGAGTTCTGCAAGTGCCCGCAAGGGCCTGTAGGGGCCCACAGTGTTTCTGTCAGGTTCCGTAGAATTCCGTAGGGACCATATTTTTCTGTAGTGGCTGGTAGTATTCTGTAGGGGTCTGTAGGGTTCCGTAGGCGCCTGCAGTGTTCAGTAGGAGCCCATAGGGTTTTAGTGAGGTTCCGTTGTGTTGCTAAGGGTCTTGTAGAGTGCTGTCGGGTCCTGGAGTATTCTGTAGGGTTCCAGAGGGCCTCGTAGGGTTCCATCGAAATCCGTAGGGTTCCCTAGGGGCCCATAGAGTCCCGTAGATTTCCGTAGGGACCTGTAGGGTTGTGTAAGTGCCCGCAGAAGTCTGTAGGAGTCTGTGGGATTCTGTAAGGTTCCGGAGGGTTCTGCAGGGTTCCGTAGGGACCCGTAGAGTTCCGTAGTGGCTGGTAAAGTTCCGTAGGGCCCTGTGGGGTTCTGTATGGACCTGTAGGGTTCCGTAGGGGCCTGCAGGGTTCCGTAAGTGCCCGCAGGTGTCTGTAGGGTTCCGTAGGGGTCTGTAGGGTTCCGTAGGCACCTGCAGTGTTCTGTAGGAGCCCATAGGGTTTTAGTGAGGTTCCGTTGTGTTGCTAAGGGTCTTGTAGAGTGCTGTCGGGTCCTGGAGTATTCTGTAGGGTTCCAGAGGGCCTTGTAGGGTTCCGTCGAAATCTGAAGGGTTCCCTAGGGGCCCGTAGAGTCCCGTAGATTTCCGTAGGGGCCTGTAGGGTTGTGTAAGTGCCCGCAGGGGTTGGTAGGAGCTTGTAGGGTGCCATATGTTTCCGGAGGGTTGTGTAGGGTTCCGTAGGGGCCTGTGGTGTTCCCTAGGGGCCTGTAGAGTCTCGTACAGTTCCGTAGGGTCCTGTAGGTTTCCATAAGGGCCCGCAGAGGTCTGAAGGGGCCCGTACTGTTCCGTAAGGATCCATAGGGTTCCGTAGAGCTTCGTAGGTTCCCTAGAGGCCTCTGGAGTACGGCAGGAGCCAGTAGTGTTCCGTAGGGTCCTCTAGGGTTGAGTAAGTGCCCGCAGGAGTCTGTAGGAATCCGTGGGATTCTGTAAGGTTCTGGAGGGTTCTGCAGGGTTCCGTAGGGGCCCGTAGAGTTCCGTAGTGGCTGGTAAAGTTCCCTAGGGCCCTGTACCGTTCCGTAACTGCCTGCAAGGGTCTTTAGGCTTCCGTAGGGGCTGGTAGGGTTCCATAAAGTTCCGTGGGTTCCTGCAGAGTTCTGCAAGTGCCCGCAAGGGCCTGTAGGGGCCCACAGTGTTTCTGCCAGGTTCCGTAGAGTTCCGTAGGGGCCATATTTTTCTGTAGTGGCTGGTAGTATTCTGTAGGGGTCTGTAGGTTTCCGTAGGCACCTACAGTGTTCTGTAGGAGCCCATAGGGTTTTAGTGAGGTTCCGTTGTGTTGCTAAGGGTCTTGTAGAGTGCTGTCGGGTCCTGGAGTATTCTGTAGGGTTCCAGAGGGGCTCATAGGGTTCCATCGAAATCTATAGGGTTCCCTAGGGGCCCATAGAGTCCCGTAGATTTCTGTAGGGACTTGTAGGGTTGTGTAAGTGCCAGCAGAAGTCTGTAGGAGTCTGTGGGATTCTGTAAGGTTCCGGAGGGTTCTGCAGGGTTCTGTAGGGACCCGTAGAGTTCCGTAGTGGCTGGTAAAGTTCCGTAGGGCCCTGTGGGGTTCTGTATGGACCTGTAGGGTTCCGTAGGGGCCTGCAGGTTTCCGTAAGTGCCCGCAGGTGTCTGTAGGGTTCCGTAGGCACCTGCAGTGTTCTGTAGGAGCCCATAGGGTTTTAGTGAGGTTCCGTTGTGTTGCTAAGGGTCTTGTAGAGTCCTGTCGGGTCCTGGAGTATTCCGTAGGGTTCCAGAGGGCCTTGTAGGGTTCCGTCGAAATCTGAAGGGTTCCCTAGGGGCCCGTAGAGTCCCGTAGATTTCCGTAGGGACCTGTAGGGTTATGTAAGTGCCCGCAGGGGTTGGTAGGAGCTTGTAGGGTGCCATATGTTTCCGGAGGGTTGTGTAGGGTTCCGTAGGGGCCTGTGGTGTTCCCTAGGGGCCTGTAGAGTCTCGTACAGTTCCGTAGGGTCCTGTAGGTTTCCATAAGCGCCCGCAGAGGTCTGAAGGGGCCCGTACTGTTCCGTAAGGATCCATGGGGTTCCGTAGAGCTTCGTAGGTTCCCTAGAGGCCTCTGGAGTACCGCAGGAGCCAGTAGTGTTCCGTAGGGTCCTCTAGGGTTGAGTAAGTGCCCGCAGGAGTCTGTAGGAATCCGTGGGATTCTGTAAGGTTCTGGAGGGTTCTGCAGGGTTCCGTAGGGGCCCGTAGAGTTCCGTAGTGGCTGGTAAAGTTCCCTAGGGCCCTGTGGGGTTCTGTATGTACCTGTAGGGTTCCGTAGGGGCCTGCAGGGTTCTGTAAGTGCCCGTAGGTGTCTGTACGGGTCTGTAGGGTTCCGTAGGCACCTACAGTGTTCTGTAGGAGCCCATAGGGTTTTAGTGAGGTTCCGTTGTGTTGCTAAGGGTCTTGTAGAGTGCTGTCGGGTCCTGGAGTATTCTGTAGGGTTCCAGAGGGGCTGGTAGGGTTCCGTCGAAATCTGAAGGGTTCCCTAGGGGCCCGTAGAGTCCCGTAGATTTCCGTAGGGACCTGTAGGGTTGTGTAAGTGCCCGCAGAAGTCTGTAGGAGTCTGTGGGATTCTGTAAGGTTCCGGAGGGTTCTGCAGGGTTCCGTAGGGACCCGTAGAGTTCCGTAGTGGCTGGTAAAGTTCCGTAGGGCCCTGTGGGGTTCTGTATGGACCTGTAGGGTTCCGTAGGGGCCTGCAGGGTTCCGTAAGTGCCCGCAGGTGTCTGTAGGGTTCCGTAGGCACCTGCAGTGTTCTGTAGGAGCCCATAGGGTTTTAGTGAGGTTCCGTTGTGTTGCTAAGGGTCTTGTAGAGTGCTGTCGGGTCCTGGAGTATTCTGTAGGGTTCCAGAGGGCCTCGTAGGGTTCCGTCGAAATCTGAAGGGTTCCCTAGGGGCCCGTAGAGTCCCGTAGATTTCCGTAGGGGCCTGTAGGGTTATGTAAGTGCCCGCAGGGGTTGGTAGGAGCTTGTAGGGTGCCATATGTTTCCGGAGGGTTGTGTAGGGTTCCGTAGTGGCTGGTAAAGTTCCCTAGGGCCCTGTACCGTTCCGTAACTGCCTGCAAGGGTCTTTAGGCTTCCGTAGGGGCTGGTAGGGTTCCATAAAGTTCCGTGGGTTCCTGCAGAGTTCTGCAAGTGCCCGCAAGGGCCTGTAGGGGCCCACAGTGTTTCTGTCAGGTTCCGTAGAATTCCGTAGGGACCATATTTTTCTGTAGTGGCTGGTAGTATTCTGTAGGGGTCTGTAGGGTTCCGTAGGCGCCTGCAGTGTTCAGTAGGAGCCCATAGGGTTTTAGTGAGGTTCCGTTGTGTTGCTAAGGGTCTTGTAGAGTGCTGTCGGGTCCTGGAGTATTCTGTAGGGTTCCAGAGGGCCTCGTAGGGTTCCATCGAAATCCGTAGGGTTCCCTAGGGGCCCATAGAGTCCCGTAGATTTCCGTAGGGACCTGTAGGGTTGTGTAAGTGCCCGCAGAAGTCTGTAGGAGTCTGTGGGATTCTGTAAGGTTCCGGAGGGTTCTGCAGGGTTCCGTAGGGACCCGTAGAGTTCCGTAGTGGCTGGTAAAGTTCCGTAGGGCCCTGTGGGGTTCTGTATGGACCTGTAGGGTTCCGTAGGGGCCTGCAGGGTTCCGTAAGTGCCCGCAGGTGTCTGTAGGGTTCCGTAGGGGTCTGTAGGGTTCCGTAGGCACCTGCAGTGTTCTGTAGGAGCCCATAGGGTTTTAGTGAGGTTCCGTTGTGTTGCTAAGGGTCTTGTAGAGTGCTGTCGGGTCCTGGAGTATTCTGTAGGGTTCCAGAGGGCCTTGTAGGGTTCCGTCGAAATCTGAAGGGTTCCCTAGGGGCCCGTAGAGTCCCGTAGATTTCCGTAGGGGCCTGTAGGGTTGTGTAAGTGCCCGCAGGGGTTGGTAGGAGCTTGTAGGGTGCCATATGTTTCCGGAGGGTTGTGTAGGGTTCCGTAGGGGCCTGTGGTGTTCCCTAGGGGCCTGTAGAGTCTCGTACAGTTCCGTAGGGTCCTGTAGGTTTCCATAAGGGCCCGCAGAGGTCTGAAGGGGCCCGTACTGTTCCGTAAGGATCCATAGGGTTCCGTAGAGCTTCGTAGGTTCCCTAGAGGCCTCTGGAGTACGGCAGGAGCCAGTAGTGTTCCGTAGGGTCCTCTAGGGTTGAGTAAGTGCCCGCAGGAGTCTGTAGGAATCCGTGGGATTCTGTAAGGTTCTGGAGGGTTCTGCAGGGTTCCGTAGGGGCCCGTAGAGTTCCGTAGTGGCTGGTAAAGTTCCCTAGGGCCCTGTACCGTTCCGTAACTGCCTGCAAGGGTCTTTAGGCTTCCGTAGGGGCTGGTAGGGTTCCATAAAGTTCCGTGGGTTCCTGCAGAGTTCTGCAAGTGCCCGCAAGGGCCTGTAGGGGCCCACAGTGTTTCTGTCAGGTTCCGTAGAATTCCGTAGGGACCATATTTTTCTGTAGTGGCTGGTAGTATTCTGTAGGGGTCTGTAGGGTTCCGTAGGCGCCTGCAGTGTTCAGTAGGAGCCCATAGGGTTTTAGTGAGGTTCCGTTGTGTTGCTAAGGGTCTTGTAGAGTGCTGTCGGGTCCTGGAGTATTCTGTAGGGTTCCAGAGGGCCTCGTAGGGTTCCATCGAAATCCGTAGGGTTCCCTAGGGGCCCATAGAGTCCCGTAGATTTCCGTAGGGACCTGTAGGGTTGTGTAAGTGCCCGCAGAAGTCTGTAGGAGTCTGTGGGATTCTGTAAGGTTCCGGAGGGTTCTGCAGGGTTCCGTAGGGACCCGTAGAGTTCCGTAGTGGCTGGTAAAGTTCCGTAGGGCCCTGTGGGGTTCTGTATGGACCTGTAGGGTTCCGTAGGGGCCTGCAGGGTTCCGTAAGTGCCCGCAGGTGTCTGTAGGGTTCCGTAGGCACCTGCAGTGTTCTGTAGGAGCCCATAGGGTTTTAGTGAGGTTCCGTTGTGTTGCTAAGGGTCTTGTAGAGTGCTGTCGGGTCCTGGAGTATTCTGTAGGGTTCCAGAGGGCCTCGTAGGGTTCCGTCGAAATCTGAAGGGTTCCCTAGGGGCCCGTAGAGTCCCGTAGATTTCCGTAGGGGCCTGTAGGGTTATGTAAGTGCCCGCAGGGGTTGGTAGGAGCTTGTAGGGTGCCATATGTTTCCGGAGGGTTGTGTAGGGTTCCGTAGTGGCTGGTAAAGTTCCCTAGGGCCCTGTACCGTTCCGTAACTGCCTGCAAGGGTCTTTAGGCTTCCGTAGGGGCTGGTAGGGTTCCATAAAGTTCCGTGGGTTCCTGCAGAGTTCTGCAAGTGCCCGCAAGGGCCTGTAGGGGCCCACAGTGTTTCTGTCAGGTTCCGTAGAATTCCGTAGGGACCATATTTTTCTGTAGTGGCTGGTAGTATTCTGTAGGGGTCTGTAGGGTTCCGTAGGCGCCTGCAGTGTTCAGTAGGAGCCCATAGGGTTTTAGTGAGGTTCCGTTGTGTTGCTAAGGGTCTTGTAGAGTGCTGTCGGGTCCTGGAGTATTCTGTAGGGTTCCAGAGGGCCTCGTAGGGTTCCATCGAAATCCGTAGGGTTCCCTAGGGGCCCATAGAGTCCCGTAGATTTCCGTAGGGACCTGTAGGGTTGTGTAAGTGCCCGCAGAAGTCTGTAGGAGTCTGTGGGATTCTGTAAGGTTCCGGAGGGTTCTGCAGGGTTCCGTAGGGACCCGTAGAGTTCCGTAGTGGCTGGTAAAGTTCCGTAGGGCCCTGTGGGGTTCTGTATGGACCTGTAGGGTTCCGTAGGGGCCTGCAGGGTTCCGTAAGTGCCCGCAGGTGTCTGTAGGGTTCCGTAGGGGTCTGTAGGGTTCCGTAGGCACCTGCAGTGTTCTGTAGGAGCCCATAGGGTTTTAGTGAGGTTCCGTTGTGTTGCTAAGGGTCTTGTAGAGTGCTGTCGGGTCCTGGAGTATTCTGTAGGGTTCCAGAGGGCCTTGTAGGGTTCCGTCGAAATCTGAAGGGTTCCCTAGGGGCCCGTAGAGTCCCGTAGATTTCCGTAGGGGCCTGTAGGGTTGTGTAAGTGCCCGCAGGGGTTGGTAGGAGCTTGTAGGGTGCCATATGTTTCCGGAGGGTTGTGTAGGGTTCCGTAGGGGCCTGTGGTGTTCCCTAGGGGCCTGTAGAGTCTCGTACAGTTCCGTAGGGTCCTGTAGGTTTCCATAAGGGCCCGCAGAGGTCTGAAGGGGCCCGTACTGTTCCGTAAGGATCCATAGGGTTCCGTAGAGCTTCGTAGGTTCCCTAGAGGCCTCTGGAGTACGGCAGGAGCCAGTAGTGTTCCGTAGGGTCCTCTAGGGTTGAGTAAGTGCCCGCAGGAGTCTGTAGGAATCCGTGGGATTCTGTAAGGTTCTGGAGGGTTCTGCAGGGTTCCGTAGGGGCCCGTAGAGTTCCGTAGTGGCTGGTAAAGTTCCCTAGGGCCCTGTACCGTTCCGTAACTGCCTGCAAGGGTCTTTAGGCTTCCGTAGGGGCTGGTAGGGTTCCATAAAGTTCCGTGGGTTCCTGCAGAGTTCTGCAAGTGCCCGCAAGGGCCTGTAGGGGCCCACAGTGTTTCTGTCAGGTTCCGTAGAATTCCGTAGGGACCATATTTTTCTGTAGTGGCTGGTAGTATTCTGTAGGGGTCTGTAGGGTTCCGTAGGCGCCTGCAGTGTTCAGTAGGAGCCCATAGGGTTTTAGTGAGGTTCCGTTGTGTTGCTAAGGGTCTTGTAGAGTGCTGTCGGGTCCTGGAGTATTCTGTAGGGTTCCAGAGGGCCTCGTAGGGTTCCATCGAAATCCGTAGGGTTCCCTAGGGGCCCATAGAGTCCCGTAGATTTCCGTAGGGACCTGTAGGGTTGTGTAAGTGCCCGCAGAAGTCTGTAGGAGTCTGTGGGATTCTGTAAGGTTCCGGAGGGTTCTGCAGGGTTCCGTAGGGACCCGTAGAGTTCCGTAGTGGCTGGTAAAGTTCCGTAGGGCCCTGTGGGGTTCTGTATGGACCTGTAGGGTTCCGTAGGGGCCTGCAGGGTTCCGTAAGTGCCCGCAGGTGTCTGTAGGGTTCCGTAGGGGTCTGTAGGGTTCCGTAGGCACCTGCAGTGTTCTGTAGGAGCCCATAGGGTTTTAGTGAGGTTCCGTTGTGTTGCTAAGGGTCTTGTAGAGTGCTGTCGGGTCCTGGAGTATTCTGTAGGGTTCCAGAGTGCCTTGTAGGGTTCCGTCGAAATCTGAAGGGTTCCCTAGGGGCCCGTAGAGTCCCGTAGATTTCCGTAGGGGCCTGTAGGGTTGTGTAAGTGCCCGCAGGGGTTGGTAGGAGCTTGTAGGGTGCCATATGTTTCCGGAGGGTTGTGTAGGGTTCCGTAGGGGCCTGTGGTGTTCCCTAGGGGCCTGTAGAGTCTCGTACAGTTCCGTAGGGTCCTGTAGGTTTCCATAAGCGCCCGCAGAGGTCTGAAGGGGCCCGTACTGTTCCGTAAGGATCCATAGGGTTCCGTAGAGCTTCGTAGGTTCCCTAGAGGCCTCTGGAGTACGGCAGGAGCCAGTAGTGTTCCGTAGGGTCCTCTAGGGTTGAGTAAGTGCCCGCAAGAGTCTGTAGGAATCCGTGGGATTCTGTAAGGTTCCAGAGGGTTCTGCAGGGTTCTGTAGGGGCCCGTAGAGTTCCGTAGTGGCTGGTAAAGTTCCCTAGGGCCCTGTACCGTTCCGTAACTGCCTGCAAGGGTCTTTAGGCTTCCGTAGGGGCTGGTAGGGTTCCATAAAGTTCCGTGGGTTCCTGCAGAGTTCTGCAAGTGCCCGCAAGGGCCTGTAGGGGCCCACAGTGTTTCTGTCAGGTTCCGTAGAGTTCCGTAGGGACCATATTTTTCTGTAGTGGCTGGTAGTATTCTGTAGGGGTCTGTAGGGTTCCGTAGGCGCCTGCAGTGTTCAGTAGGAGCCCATAGGATTTTAGTGAGGTTCCGTTGTGTTGCTAAGGGTCTTGTAGAGTGCTGTCGGGTCCTGGAGTATTCTGTAAAGTTCCAGAGGGCCTCGTAGGGTTCCATCGAAATCTATAGGGTTCCCTAGGGGCCCATAGAGTCCCGTAGATTTCCGTAGGGACCTGTAGGGTTGTGTAAGTGCCCGCAGAAGTCTGTAGGAGTCTGTGGGATTCTGTAAGGTTCCGGAGGGTTCTGCAGGGTTCCGTAGGGACCCGTAGAGTTCCGTAGTGGCTGGTAAAGTTCCGTAGGGCCCTGTGGGGTTCTGTATGGACCTGTAGGGTTCCGTAGGGGCCTGCAGGGTTCCGTAAGTGCCCGCAGGTGTCTGTAGGGTTCCGTAGGGGTCTGTAGGGTTCCGTAGGCACCTGCAGTGTTCTGTAGGAGCCCATAGGGTTTTAGTGAGGTTCCGTTGTGTTGCTAAGGGTCTTGTAGAGTGCTGTCGGGTCCTGGAGAATTCTGTAGGTTTCCAGAGGGCCTTGTAGGGTTCCGTCGAAATCTGAAGGGTTCCCTAGGGGCCCGTAGAGTCCCGTAGATTTCCGTAGGGGCCTGTAGGGTTGTGTAAGTGCCCGCAGGGGTTGGTAGGAGCTTGTAGGGTGCCATATGTTTCCGGAGGGTTGTGTAGGGTTCCGTAGGGGCCTGTGGTGTTCCCTAGGGGCCTGTAGAGTCTCGTACAGTTCCGTAGGGTCCTGTAGGTTTCCATAAGCGCCCGCAGAGGTCTGAAGGGGCCCGTACTGTTCCATAAGGATCCATAGGGTTCCGTAGAGCTTCGTAGGTTCCCTAGAGGCCTCTGGAGTACGGCAGGAGCCAGTAGTGTTCCGTAGGGTCCTCTAGGGTTGAGTAAGTGCCCGCAGGAGTCTGTAGGAATCCGTGGGATTCTGTAAGGTTCTGGAGGGTTCTGCAGGGTTCCGTAGGGGCCCATAGAGTTCCGTAGTGGCTGGTAAAGTTCCCTAGGGCCCTGTACCGTTCCGTAACTGCCTGCAATGGTCTTTAGGCTTCCGTAGGGGCTGGTAGGGTTCCATAAAGTTCCGTGGGTTCCTGCAGAGTTCTGCAAGTGCCCGCAAGGGCCTGTAGGGGCCCACAGTGTTTCTGTCAGGTTCTGTAGAGTTCCGTAGGGGCCATATTTTTCTGTAGTGGCTGGTAGTATTCTGTAGGGGTCTGTAGGGTTCCGTAGGCGCCTGCAGTGTTCAGTAGGAGCCCATAGGATTTTAGTGAGGTTCCGTTGTGTTGCTAAGGGTCTTGTAGAGTGCTGTCGGGTCCTGGAGTATTCTGTAAAGTTCCAGAGGGCCTCGTAGGGTTCCATCGAAATCTATAGGGTTCCCTAGGGGCCCATAGAGTCCCGTAGATTTCCGTAGGGACCTGTAGGGTTGTGTAAGTGCCCGCAGAAGTCTGTAGGAGTCTGTGGGATTCTGTAAGGTTCCGGAGGGTTCTGCAGGGTTCCGTAGGGACCCGTAGAGTTCCGTAGTGGCTGGTAAAGTTCCGTAGGGCCCTGTGGGGTTCTGTATGGACCTGTAGGGTTCCGTAGGGGCCTGCAGGGTTCCGTAAGTGCCCGCAGGTGTCTGTAGGGTTCCGTAGGGGTCTGTAGGGTTCCGTAGGCACCTGCAGTGTTCTGTAGGAGCCCATAGGGTTTTAGTGAGGTTCCGTTGTGTTGCTAAGGGTCTTGTAGAGTGCTGTCGGGTCCTGGAGTATTCTGTAGGTTTCCAGAGGGCCTTGTAGGGTTCCGTCGAAATCTGAAGGGTTCCCTAGGGGCCCGTAGAGTCCCGTAGATTTCCGTAGGGGCCTGTAGGGTTGTGTAAGTGCCCGCAGGGGTTGGTAGGAGCTTGTAGGGTGCCATATGTTTCCGGAGGGTTGTGTAGGGTTCCGTAGGGGCCTGTGGTGTTCCCTAGGGGCCTGTAGAGTCTCGTACAGTTCCGTAGGGTCCTGTAGGTTTCCATAAGCGCCCGCAGAGGTCTGAAGGGGCCCGTACTGTTCCATAAGGATCCATAGGGTTCCGTAGAGCTTCGTAGGTTCCCTAGAGGCCTCTGGAGTACCGCAGGAGCCAGTAGTGTTCCGTAGGGTCCTCTAGGGTTGAGTAAGTGCCCGCAAGAGTCTGTAGGAATCCGTGGGATTCTGTAAGGTTCCAGAGGGTTCTGCAGGGTTCTGTAGGGGCCCGTAGAGTTCCGTAGTGGCTGGTAAAGTTCCCTAGGGCCCTGTACCGTTCCGTAACTGCCTGCAAGGGTCTTTAGGCTTCCGTAGGGGCTGGTAGGGTTCCATAAAGTTCCGTGGGTTCCTGCAGAGTTCTGCAAGTGCCCGCAAGGGCCTGTAGGGGCCCACAGTGTTTCTGTCAGGTTCCGTAGAGTTCCGTAGGGGCCATATTTTTCTGTAGTGGCTGGTAGTATTCTGTAGGGGTCTGTAGGGTTCCGTAGGCGCCTGCAGTGTTCAGTAGGAGCCCATAGGATTTTAGTGAGGTTCCGTTGTGTTGCTAAGGGTCTTGTAGAGTGCTGTCGGGTCCTGGAGTATTCTGTAAAGTTCCAGAGGGCCTCGTAGGGTTCCATCGAAATCTATAGGGTTCCCTAGGGGCCCATAGAGTCCCGTAGATTTCCGTAGGGACCTGTAGGGTTGTGTAAGTGCCCGCAGAAGTCTGTAGGAGTCTGTGGGATTCTGTAAGGTTCCGGAGGGTTCTGCAGGGTTCCGTAGGGACCCGTAGAGTTCCGTAGTGGCTGGTAAAGTTCCGTAGGGCCCTGTGGGGTTCTGTATGGACCTGTAGGGTTCCGTAGGGGCCTGCAGGGTTCCGTAAGTGCCCGCAGGTGTCTGTAGGGTTCCGTAGGGGTCTGTAGGGTTCCGTAGGCACCTGCAGTGTTCTGTAGGAGCCCATAGGGTTTTAGTGAGGTTCCGTTGTGTTGCTAAGGGTCTTGTAGAGTGCTGTCGGGTCCTGGAGAATTCTGTAGGGTTCCAGAGGGCCTTGTAGGGTTCCGTCGAAATCTGAAGGGTTCCCTAGGGGCCCGTAGAGTCCCGTAGATTTCCGTAGGGGCCTGTAGGGTTGTGTAAGTGCCCGCAGGGGTTGGTAGGAGCTTGTAGGGTGCCATATGTTTCCGGAGGGTTGTGTAGGGTTCCGTAGGGGCCTGTGGTGTTCCCTAGGGGCCTGTAGAGTCTCGTACAGTTCCGTAGGGTCCTGTAGGTTTCCATAAGCGCCCGCAGAGGTCTGAAGGGGCCCGTACTGTTCCATAAGGATCCATAGGGTTCCGTAGAGCTTCGTAGGTTCCCTAGAGGCCTCTGGAGTACCGCAGGAGCCAGTAGTGTTCCGTAGGGTCCTCTAGGGTTGAGTAAGTGCCCGCAAGAGTCTGTAGGAATCCGTGGGATTCTGTAAGGTTCCAGAGGGTTCTGCAGGGTTCTGTAGGGGCCCGTAGAGTTCCGTAGTGGCTGGTAAAGTTCCCTAGGGCCCTGTACCGTTCCGTAACTGCCTGCAAGGGTCTTTAGGCTTCCGTAGGGGCTGGTAGGGTTCCATAAAGTTCCGTGGGTTCCTGCAGAGTTCTGCAAGTGCCCGCAAGGGCCTGTAGGGGCCCACAGTGTTTCTGTCAGGTTCCGTAGAGTTCCGTAGGGACCATATTTTTCTGTAGTGGCTGGTAGTATTCTGTAGGGGTCTGTAGGGTTCCGTAGGCGCCTGCAGTGTTCAGTAGGAGCCCATAGGATTTTAGTGAGGTTCCGTTGTGTTGCTAAGGGTCTTGTAGAGTGCTGTCGGGTCCTGGAGTATTCTGTAAAGTTCCAGAGGGCCTCGTAGGGTTCCATCGAAATCTATAGGGTTCCCTAGGGGCCCATAGAGTCCCGTAGATTTCCGTAGGGACCTGTAGGGTTGTGTAAGTGCCCGCAGAAGTCTGTAGGAGTCTGTGGGATTCTGTAAGGTTCCGGAGGGTTCTGCAGGGTTCCGTAGGGACCCGTAGAGTTCCGTAGTGGCTGGTAAAGTTCCGTAGGGCCCTGTGGGGTTCTGTATGGACCTGTAGGGTTCCGTAGGGGCCTGCAGGGTTCCGTAAGTGCCCGCAGGTGTCTGTAGGGTTCCGTAGGGGTCTGTAGGGTTCCGTAGGCACCTGCAGTGTTCTGTAGGAGCCCATAGGGTTTTAGTGAGGTTCCGTTGTGTTGCTAAGGGTCTTGTAGAGTGCTGTCGGGTCCTGGAGTATTCCGTAGGGTTCCAGAGGGCCTTGTAGGGTTCCGTCGAAATCTGAAGGGTTCCCTAGGGGCCCGTAGAGTCCCGTAGATTTCCGTAGGGGCCTGTAGGGTTGTGTAAGTGCCCGCAGGGGTTGGTAGGAGCTTGTAGGGTGCCATATGTTTCCGGAGGGTTGTGTAGGGTTCCGTAGGGGCCTGTGGTGTTCCCTAGGGGCCTGTAGAGTCTCGTACAGTTCCGTAGGGTCCTGTAGGTTTCCATAAGCGCCCGCAGAGGTCTGAAGGGGCCCGTACTGTTCCATAAGGATCCATAGGGTTCTGTAGAGCTTCGTAGGTTCCCTAGAGGCCTCTGGAGTACGGCAGGAGCCAGTAGTGTTCCGTAGGGTCCTCTAGGGTTGAGTAAGTGCCCGCAAGAGTCTGTAGGAATCCGTGGGATTCTGTAAGGTTCCAGAGGGTTCTGCAGGGTTCTGTAGGGGCCCGTAGAGTTCCGTAGTGGCTGGTAAAGTTCCCTAGGGCCCTGTACCGTTCCGTAACTGCCTGCAAGGGTCTTTAGGCTTCCGTAGGGGCTGGTAGGGTTCCATAAAGTTCCGTGGGTTCCTGCAGAGTTCTGCAAGTGCCCGCAAGGGCCTGTAGGGGCCCACAGTGTTTCTGTCAGGTTCCGTAGAGTTCCGTAGGGACCATATTTTTCTGTAGTGGCTGGTAGTATTCTGTAGGGGTCTGTAGGGTTCCGTAGGCGCCTGCAGTGTTCAGTAGGAGCCCATAGGATTTTAGTGAGGTTCCGTTGTGTTGCTAAGGGTCTTGTAGAGTGCTGTCGGGTCCTGGAGTATTCTGTAAAGTTCCAGAGGGCCTCGTAGGGTTCCATCGAAATCTATAGGGTTCCCTAGGGGCCCATAGAGTCCCGTAGATTTCCGTAGGGACCTGTAGGGTTGTGTAAGTGCCCGCAGAAGTCTGTAGGAGTCTGTGGGATTCTGTAAGGTTCCGGAGGGTTCTGCAGGGTTCCGTAGGGACCCGTAGAGTTCCGTAGTGGCTGGTAAAGTTCCGTAGGGCCCTGTGGGGTTCTGTATGGACCTGTAGGGTTCCGTAGGGGCCTGCAGGGTTCCGTAAGTGCCCGCAGGTGTCTGTAGGGTTCCGTAGGGGTCTGTAGGGTTCCGTAGGCACCTGCAGTGTTCTGTAGGAGCCCATAGGGTTTTAGTGAGGTTCCGTTGTGTTGCTAAGGGTCTTGTAGAGTGCTGTCGGGTCCTGGAGTATTCTGTAGGGTTCCAGAGGGCCTTGTAGGGTTCCGTCGAAATCTGAAGGGTTCCCTAGGGGCCCGTAGAGTCCCGTAGATTTCCGTAGGGGCCTGTAGGGTTGTGTAAGTGCCCGCAGGGGTTGGTAGGAGCTTGTAGGGTGCCATATGTTTCCGGAGGGTTGTGTAGGGTTCCGTAGGGGCCTGTGGTGTTCCCTAGGGGCCTGTAGAGTCTCGTACAGTTCCGTAGGGTCCTGTAGGTTTCCATAAGCGCCCGCAGAGGTCTGAAGGGGCCCGTACTGTTCCATAAGGATCCATAGGGTTCCGTAGAGCTTCGTAGGTTCCCTAGAGGCCTCTGGAGTACCGCAGGAGCCAGTAGTGTTCCGTAGGGTCCTCTAGGGTTGAGTAAGTGCCCGCAAGAGTCTGTAGGAATCCGTGGGATTCTGTAAGGTTCCAGAGGGTTCTGCAGGGTTCTGTAGGGGCCCGTAGAGTTCCGTAGTGGCTGGTAAAGTTCCCTAGGGCCCTGTACCGTTCCGTAACTGCCTGCAAGGGTCTTTAGGCTTCCGTAGGGGCTGGTAGGGTTCCATAAAGTTCCGTGGGTTCCTGCAGAGTTCTGCAAGTGCCCGCAAGGGCCTGTAGGGGCCCACAGTGTTTCTGTCAGGTTCCGTAGAGTTCCGTAGGGACCATATTTTTCTGTAGTGGCTGGTAGTATTCTGTAGGGGTCTGTAGGGTTCCGTAGGCGCCTGCAGTGTTCAGTAGGAGCCCATAGGATTTTAGTGAGGTTCCGTTGTGTTGCTAAGGGTCTTGTAGAGTGCTGTCGGGTCCTGGAGTATTCTGTAAAGTTCCAGAGGGGCTCGTAGGGTTCCATCGAAATCTATAGGGTTCCCTAGGGGCCCATAGAGTCCCGTAGATTTCCGTAGGGACCTGTAGGGTTGTGTAAGTGCCCGCAGAAGTCTGTAGGAGTCTGTGGGATTCTGTAAGGTTCCGGAGGGTTCTGCAGGGTTCCGTAGGGACCCGTAGAGTTCCGTAGTGGCTGGTAAAGTTCCGTAGGGCCCTGTGGGGTTCTGTATGGACCTGTAGGGTTCCGTAGGGGCCTGCAGGGTTCCGTAAGTGCCCGCAGGTGTCTGTAGGGTTCCGTAGGGGTCTGTAGGGTTCCGTAGGCACCTGCAGTGTTCTGTAGGAGCCCATAGGGTTTTAGTGAGGTTCCGTTGTGTTGCTAAGGGTCTTGTAGAGTGCTGTCGGGTCCTGGAGAATTCTGTAGGGTTCCAGAGGGCCTTGTAGGGTTCCGTCGAAATCTGAAGGGTTCCCTAGGGGCCCGTAGAGTCCCGTAGATTTCCGTAGGGGCCTGTAGGGTTGTGTAAGTGCCCGCAGGGGTTGGTAGGAGCTTGTAGGGTGCCATATGTTTCCGGAGGGTTGTGTAGGGTTCCGTAGGGGCCTGTGGTGTTCCCTAGGGGCCTGTAGAGTCTCGTACAGTTCCGTAGGGTCCTGTAGGTTTCCATAAGTGCCCGCAGAGGTCTGAAGGGGCCCGTACTGTTCCATAAGGATCCATAGGGTTCCGTAGAGCTTCGTAGGTTCCCTAGAGGCCTCTGGAGTACGGCAGGAGCCAGTAGTGTTCCGTAGGGTCCTCTAGGGTTGAGTAAGTGCCCGCAAGAGTCTGTAGGAATCCGTGGGATTCTGTAAGGTTCCAGAGGGTTCTGCAGGGTTCTGTAGGGGCCCGTAGAGTTCCGTAGTGGCTGGTAAAGTTCCCTAGGGCCCTGTACCGTTCCGTAACTGCCTGCAAGGGTCTTTAGGCTTCCGTAGGGGCTGGTAGGGTTCCATAAAGTTCCGTGGGTTCCTGCAGAGTTCTGCAAGTGCCCGCAAGGGCCTGTAGGGGCCCACAGTGTTTCTGTCAGGTTCCGTAGAGTTCCGTAGGGACCATATTTTTCTGTAGTGGCTGGTAGTATTCTGTAGGGGTCTGTAGGGTTCCGTAGGCGCCTGCAGTGTTCAGTAGGAGCCCATAGGATTTTAGTGAGGTTCCGTTGTGTTGCTAAGGGTCTTGTAGAGTGCTGTCGGGTCCTGGAGTATTCTGTAAAGTTCCAGAGGGCCTCGTAGGGTTCCATCGAAATCTATAGGGTTCCCTAGGGGCCCATAGAGTCCCGTAGATTTCCGTAGGGACCTGTAGGGTTGTGTAAGTGCCGGCAGAAGTCTGTAGGAGTCTGTGGGATTCTGTAAGGTTCCGGAGGGTTCTGCAGGGTTCCGTAGGGACCCGTAGAGTTCCGTAGTGGCTGGTAAAGTTCCGTAGGGCCCTGTGGGGTTCTGTATGGACCTGTAGGGTTCCGTAGGGGCCTGCAGGGTTCCGTAAGTGCCCGCAGGTGTCTGTAGGGTTCCGTAGGGGTCTGTAGGGTTCCGTAGGCACCTGCAGTGTTCTGTAGGAGCCCATAGGGTTTTAGTGAGGTTCCGTTGTGTTGCTAAGGGTCTTGTAGAGTGCTGTCTAGTCCTGGAGAATTCTGTAGGGTTCCAGAGGGCCTTGTAGGGTTCCGTCGAAATCTGAAGGGTTCCCTAGGGGCCCGTAGAGTCCCGTAGATTTCCGTAGGGGCCTGTAGGGTTGTGTAAGTGCCCGCAGGGGTTGGTAGGAGCTTGTAGGGTGCCATATGTTTCCGGAGGGTTGTGTAGGGTTCCGTAGGGGCCTGTGGTGTTCCCTAGGGGCCTGTAGAGTCTCGTACAGTTCCGTAGGGTCCTGTAGGTTTCCATAAGCGCCCGCAGAGGTCTGAAGGGGCCCGTACTGTTCCATAAGGATCCATAGGGTTCCGTAGAGCTTCGTAGGTTCCCTAGAGGCCTCTGGAGTACGGCAGGAGCCAGTAGTGTTCCGTAGGGTCCTCTAGGGTTGAGTAAGTGCCCGCAAGAGTCTGTAGGAATCCGTGGGATTCTGTAAGGTTCCAGAGGGTTCTGCAGGGTTCTGTAGGGGCCCGTAGAGTTCCGTAGTGGCTGGTAAAGTTCCCTAGGGCCCTGTACCGTTCCGTAACTGCCTGCAAGGGTCTTTAGGCTTCCGTAGGGGCTGGTAGGGTTCCATAAAGTTCCGTGGGTTCCTGCAGAGTTCTGCAAGTGCCCGCAAGGGCCTGTAGGGGCCCACAGTGTTTCTGTCAGGTTCCGTAGAGTTCCGTAGGGACCATATTTTTCTGTAGTGGCTGGTAGTATTCTGTAGGGGTCTGTAGGGTTCCGTAGGCGCCTGCAGTGTTCAGTAGGAGCCCATAGGATTTTAGTGAGGTTCCGTTGTGTTGCTAAGGGTCTTGTAGAGTGCTGTCGGGTCCTGGAGTATTCTGTAAAGTTCCAGAGGGCCTCGTAGGGTTCCATCGAAATCTATAGGGTTCCCTAGGGGCCCATAGAGTCCCGTAGATTTCCGTAGGGACCTGTAGGGTTGTGTAAGTGCCCGCAGAAGTCTGTAGGAGTCTGTGGGATTCTGTAAGGTTCCGGAGGGTTCTGCAGGGTTCCGTAGGGACCCGTAGAGTTCCGTAGTGGCTGGTAAAGTTCCGTAGGGCCCTGTGGGGTTCTGTATGGACCTGTAGGGTTCCGTAGGGGCCTGCAGGGTTCCGTAAGTGCCCGCAGGTGTCTGTAGGGTTCCGTAGGGGTCTGTAGGGTTCCGTAGGCACCTGCAGTGTTCTGTAGGAGCCCATAGGGTTTTAGTGAGGTTCCGTTGTGTTGCTAAGGGTCTTGTAGAGTGCTGTCTAGTCCTGGAGAATTCTGTAGGGTTCCAGAGGGCCTTGTAGGGTTCCGTCGAAATCTGAAGGGTTCCCTAGGGGCCCGTAGAGTCCCGTAGATTTCCGTAGGGGCCTGTAGGGTTGTGTAAGTGCCCGCAGGGGTTGGTAGGAGCTTGTAGGGTGCCATATGTTTCCGGAGGGTTGTGTAGGGTTCCGTAGGGGCCTGTGGTGTTCCCTAGGGGCCTGTAGAGTCTCGTACAGTTCCGTAGGGTCCTGTAGGTTTCCATAAGCGCCCGCAGAGGTCTGAAGGGGCCCGTACTGTTCCATAAGGATCCATAGGGTTCCGTAGAGCTTCGTAGGTTCCCTAGAGGCCTCTGGAGTACCGCAGGAGCCAGTAGTGTTCCGTAGGGTCCTCTAGGGTTGAGTAAGTGCCCGCAAGAGTCTGTAGGAATCCGTGGGATTCTGTAAGGTTCCAGAGGGTTCTGCAAGGTTCTGTAGGGGCCCGTAGAGTTCCGTAGTGGCTGGTAAAGTTCCCTAGGGCCCTGTACCGTTCCGTAACTGCCTGCAAGGGTCTTTAGGCTTCCGTAGGGGCTGGTAGGGTTCCATAAAGTTCCGTGGGTTCCTGCAGAGTTCTGCAAGTGCCCGCAAGGGCCTGTAGGGGCCCACAGTGTTTCTGTCAGGTTCCGTAGAGTTCCGTAGGGACCATATTTTTCTGTAGTGGCTGGTAGTATTCTGTAGGGGTCTGTAGGGTTCCGTAGGCGCCTGCAGTGTTCAGTAGGAGCCCATAGGATTTTAGTGAGGTTCCGTTGTGTTGCTAAGGGTCTTGTAGAGTGCTGTCGGGTCCTGGAGTATTCTGTAAAGTTCCAGAGGGGCTCGTAGGGTTCCATCGAAATCTATAGGGTTCCCTAGGGGCCCATAGAGTCCCGTAGATTTCCGTAGGGACCTGTAGGGTTGTGTAAGTGCCCGCAGAAGTCTGTAGGAGTCTGTGGGATTCTGTAAGGTTCCGGAGGGTTCTGCAGGGTTCCGTAGGGACCCGTAGAGTTCCGTAGTGGCTGGTAAAGTTCCGTAGGGCCCTGTGGGGTTCTGTATGGACCTGTAGGGTTCCGTAGGGGCCTGCAGGGTTCCGTAAGTGCCCGCAGGTGTCTGTAGGGTTCCGTAGGGGTCTGTAGGGTTCCGTAGGCACCTGCAGTGTTCTGTAGGAGCCCATAGGGTTTTAGTGAGGTTCCGTTGTGTTGCTAAGGGTCTTGTAGAGTGCTGTCGGGTCCTGGAGAATTCTGTAGGGTTCCAGAGGGCCTTGTAGGGTTCCGTCGAAATCTGAAGGGTTCCCTAGGGGCCCGTAGAGTCCCGTAGATTTCCGTAGGGGCCTGTAGGGTTGTGTAAGTGCCCGCAGGGGTTGGTAGGAGCTTGTAGGGTGCCATATGTTTCCGGAGGGTTGTGTAGGGTTCCGTAGGGGCCTGTGGTGTTCCCTAGGGGCCTGTAGAGTCTCGTACAGTTCCGTAGGGTCCTGTAGGTTTCCATAAGCGCCCGCAGAGGTCTGAAGGGGCCCGTACTGTTCCATAAGGATCCATAGGGTTCCGTAGAGCTTCGTAGGTTCCCTAGAGGCCTCTGGAGTACGGCAGGAGCCAGTAGTGTTCCGTAGGGTCCTCTAGGGTTGAGTAAGTGCCCGCAAGAGTCTGTAGGAATCCGTGGGATTCTGTAAGGTTCCAGAGGGTTCTGCAGGGTTCTGTAGGGGCCCGTAGAGTTCCGTAGTGGCTGGTAAAGTTCCCTAGGGCCCTGTACCGTTCCGTAACTGCCTGCAAGGGTCTTTAGGCTTCCGTAGGGGCTGGTAGGGTTCCATAAAGTTCCGTGGGTTCCTGCAGAGTTCTGCAAGTGCCCGCAAGGGCCTGTAGGGGCCCACAGTGTTTCTGTCAGGTTCCGTAGAGTTCCGTAGGGACCATATTTTTCTGTAGTGGCTGGTAGTATTCTGTAGGGGTCTGTAGGGTTCCGTAGGCGCCTGCAGTGTTCAGTAGGAGCCCATAGGATTTTAGTGAGGTTCCGTTGTGTTGCTAAGGGTCTTGTAGAGTGCTGTCGGGTCCTGGAGTATTCTGTAAAGTTCCAGAGGGGCTCGTAGGGTTCCATCGAAATCTATAGGGTTCCCTAGGGGCCCATAGAGTCCCGTAGATTTCCGTAGGGACCTGTAGGGTTGTGTAAGTGCCCGCAGAAGTCTGTAGGAGTCTGTGGGATTCTGTAAGGTTCCGGAGGGTTCTGCAGGGTTCCGTAGGGACCCGTAGAGTTCCGTAGTGGCTGGTAAAGTTCCGTAGGGCCCTGTGGGGTTCTGTATGGACCTGTAGGGTTCCGTAGGGGCCTGCAGGTTTCCGTAAGTGCCCGCAGGTGTCTGTAGGGTTCCGTAGGGGTCTGTAGGGTTCCGTAGGCACCTGCAGTGTTCTGTAGGAGCCCATAGGGTTTTAGTGAGGTTCCGTTGTGTTGCTAAGGGTCTTGTAGAGTGCTGTCGGGTCCTGGAGAATTCTGTAGGGTTCCAGAGGGCCTTGTAGGGTTCCGTCGAAATCTGAAGGGTTCCCTAGGGGCCCGTAGAGTCCCGTAGATTTCCGTAGGGGCCTGTAGGGTTGTGTAAGTGCCCGCAGGGGTTGGTAGGAGCTTGTAGGGTGCCATATGTTTCCGGAGGGTTGTGTAGGGTTCCGTAGGGGCCTGTGGTGTTCCCTAGGGGCCTGTAGAGTCTCGTACAGTTCCGTAGGGTCCTGTAGGTTTCCATAAGCGCCCGCAGAGGTCTGAAGGGGCCCGTACTGTTCCATAAGGATCCATAGGGTTCCGTAGAGCTTCGTAGGTTCCCTAGAGGCCTCTGGAGTACCGCAGGAGCCAGTAGTGTTCCGTAGGGTCCTCTAGGGTTGAGTAAGTGCCCGCAAGAGTCTGTAGGAATCCGTGGGATTCTGTAAGGTTCTGGAGGGTTCTGCAGGGTTCTGTAGGGGCCCGTAGAGTTCCGTAGTGGCTGGTAAAGTTCCCTAGGGCCCTGTACCGTTCCGTAACTGCCTGCAAGGGTCTTTAGGCTTCCGTAGGGGCTGGTAGGGTTCCATAAAGTTCCGTGGGTTCCTGCAGAGTTCTGCAAGTGCCCGCAAGGGCCTGTAGGGGCCCACAGTGTTTCTGTCAGGTTCCGTAGAGTTCCGTAGGGACCATATTTTTCTGTAGTGGCTGGTAGTATTCTGTAGGGGTCTGTAGGGTTCCGTAGGCGCCTGCAGTGTTCAGTAGGAGCCCATAGGATTTTAGTGAGGTTCCGTTGTGTTGCTAAGGGTCTTGTAGAGTGCTGTCGGGTCCTGGAGTATTCTGTAAAGTTCCAGAGGGCCTCGTAGGGTTCCATCGAAATCTATAGGGTTCCCTAGGGGCCCATAGAGTCCCGTAGATTTCCGTAGGGACCTGTAGGGTTGTGTAAGTGCCCGCAGAAGTCTGTAGGAGTCTGTGGGATTCTGTAAGGTTCCAGAGGGTTCTGCAGGGTTCCGTAGGGACCCGTAGAGTTCCGTAGTGGCTGGTAAAGTTCCGTAGGGCCCTGTGGGGTTCTGTATGGACCTGTAGGGTTCCGTAGGGGCCTGCAGGGTTCCGTAAGTGCCCGCAGGTGTCTGTAGGGTTCCGTAGGGGTCTGTAGGGTTCCGTAGGCACCTGCAGTGTTCTGTAGGAGCCCATAGGGTTTTAGTGAGGTTCCGTTGTGTTGCTAAGGGTCTTGTAGAGTGCTGTCGGGTCCTGGAGAATTCTGTAGGGTTCCAGAGGGCCTTGTAGGGTTCCGTCGAAATCTGAAGGGTTCCCTAGGGGCCTGTAGAGTCCCGTAGATTTCCGTAGGGGCCTGTAGGGTTGTGTAAGTGCCCGCAGGGGTTGGTAGGAGCTTGTAGGGTGCCATATGTTTCCGGAGGGTTGTGTAGGGTTCCGTAGGGGCCTGTGGTGTTCCCTAGGGGCCTGTAGAGTCTCGTACAGTTCCGTAGGGTCCTGTAGGTTTCCATAAGCGCCCGCAGAGGTCTGAAGGGGCCCGTACTGTTCCATAAGGATCCATAGGGTTCCGTAGAGCTTCGTAGGTTCCCTAGAGGCCTCTGGAGTACGGCAGGAGCCAGTAGTGTTCCGTAGGGTCCTCTAGGGTTGAGTAAGTGCCCGCAAGAGTCTGTAGGAATCCGTGGGATTCTGTAAGGTTCCAGAGGGTTCTGCAGGGTTCTGTAGGGGCCCGTAGAGTTCCGTAGTGGCTGGTAAAGTTCCCTAGGGCCCTGTACCGTTCCGTAACTGCCTGCAAGGGTCTTTAGGCTTCCGTAGGGGCTGGTAGGGTTCCATAAAGTTCCGTGGGTTCCTGCAGAGTTCTGCAAGTGCCCGCAAGGGCCTGTAGGGGCCCACAGTGTTTCTGTCAGGTTCCGTAGAGTTCCGTAGGGACCATATTTTTCTGTAGTGGCTGGTAGTATTCTGTAGGGGTCTGTAGGGTTCCGTAGGCGCCTGCAGTGTTCAGTAGGAGCCCATAGGATTTTAGTGAGGTTCCGTTGTGTTGCTAAGGGTCTTGTAGAGTGCTGTCGGGTCCTGGAGTATTCTGTAAAGTTCCAGAGGGGCTCGTAGGGTTCCATCGAAATCTATAGGGTTCCCTAGGGGCCCATAGAGTCCCGTAGATTTCCGTAGGGACCTGTAGGGTTGTGTAAGTGCCCGCAGAAGTCTGTAGGAGTCTGTGGGATTCTGTAAGGTTCCGGAGGGTTCTGCAGGGTTCCGTAGGGACCCGTAGAGTTCCGTAGTGGCTGGTAAAGTTCCGTAGGGCCCTGTGGGGTTCTGTATGGACCTGTAGGGTTCCGTAGGGGCCTGCAGGGTTCCGTAAGTGCCCGCAGGTGTCTGTAGGGTTCCGTAGGGGTCTGTAGGGTTCCGTAGGCACCTGCAGTGTTCTGTAGGAGCCCATAGGGTTTTAGTGAGGTTCCGTTGTGTTGCTAAGGGTCTTGTAGAGTGCTGTCGGGTCCTGGAGAATTCTGTAGGGTTCCAGAGGGCCTTGTAGGGTTCCGTCGAAATCTGAAGGGTTCCCTAGGGGCCCGTAGAGTCCCGTAGATTTCCGTAGGGGCCTGTAGGGTTGTGTAAGTGCCCGCAGGGGTTGGTAGGAGCTTGTAGGGTGCCATATGTTTCCGGAGGGTTGTGTAGGGTTCCGTAGGGGCCTGTGGTGTTCCCTAGGGGCCTGTAGAGTCTCGTACAGTTCCGTAGGGTCCTGTAGGTTTCCATAAGCGCCCGCAGAGGTCTGAAGGGGCCCGTACTGTTCCATAAGGATCCATAGGGTTCCGTAGAGCTTCGTAGGTTCCCTAGAGGCCTCTGGAGTACCGCAGGAGCCAGTAGTGTTCCGTAGGGTCCTCTAGGGTTGAGTAAGTGCCCGCAAGAGTCTGTAGGAATCCGTGGGATTCTGTAAGGTTCCAGAGGGTTCTGCAGGGTTCTGTAGGGGCCCGTAGAGTTCCGTAGTGGCTGGTAAAGTTCCCTAGGGCCCTGTACCGTTCCGTAACTGCCTGCAAGGGTCTTTAGGCTTCCGTAGGGGCTGGTAGGGTTCCATAAAGTTCCGTGGGTTCCTGCAGAGTTCTGCAAGTGCCCGCAAGGGCCTGTAGGGGCCCACAGTGTTTCTGTCAGGTTCCGTAGAGTTCCGTAGGGACCATATTTTTCTGTAGTGGCTGGTAGTATTCTGTAGGGGTCTGTAGGGTTCCGTAGGCGCCTGCAGTGTTCAGTAGGAGCCCATAGGATTTTAGTGAGGTTCCGTTGTGTTGCTAAGGGTCTTGTAGAGTGCTGTCGGGTCCTGGAGTATTCTGTAAAGTTCCAGAGGGGCTCGTAGGGTTCCATCGAAATCTATAGGGTTCCCTAGGGGCCCATAGAGTCCCGTAGATTTCCGTAGGGACCTGTAGGGTTGTGTAAGTGCCCGCAGAAGTCTGTAGGAGTCTGTGGGATTCTGTAAGGTTCCGGAGGGTTCTGCAGGGTTCCGTAGGGACCCGTAGAGTTCCGTAGTGGCTGGTAAAGTTCCGTAGGGCCCTGTGGGGTTCTGTATGGACCTGTAGGGTTCCGTAGGGGCCTGCAGGGTTCCGTAAGTGCCCGCAGGTGTCTGTAGGGTTCCGTAGGGGTCTGTAGGGTTCCGTAGGCACCTGCAGTGTTCTGTAGGAGCCCATAGGGTTTTAGTGAGGTTCCGTTGTGTTGCTAAGGGTCTTGTAGAGTGCTGTCGGGTCCTGGAGAATTCTGTAGGGTTCCAGAGGGCCTTGTAGGGTTCCGTCGAAATCTGAAGGGTTCCCTAGGGGCCCGTAGAGTCCCGTAGATTTCCGTAGGGGCCTGTAGGGTTGTGTAAGTGCCCGCAGGGGTTGGTAGGAGCTTGTAGGGTGCCATATGTTTCCGGAGGGTTGTGTAGGGTTCCGTAGGGGCCTGTGGTGTTCCCTAGGGGCCTGTAGAGTCTCGTACAGTTCCGTAGGGTCCTGTAGGTTTCCATAAGCGCCCGCAGAGGTCTGAAGGGGCCCGTACTGTTCCATAAGGATCCATAGGGTTCCGTAGAGCTTCGTAGGTTCCCTAGAGGCCTCTGGAGTACGGCAGGAGCCAGTAGTGTTCCGTAGGGTCCTCTAGGGTTGAGTAAGTGCCCGCAAGAGTCTGTAGGAATCCGTGGGATTCTGTAAGGTTCCAGAGGGTTCTGCAGGGTTCTGTAGGGGCCCGTAGAGTTCCGTAGTGGCTGGTAAAGTTCCCTAGGGCCCTGTACCGTTCCGTAACTGCCTGCAAGGGTCTTTAGGCTTCCGTAGGGGCTGGTAGGGTTCCATAAAGTTCCGTGGGTTCCTGCAGAGTTCTGCAAGTGCCCGCAAGGGCCTGTAGGGGCCCACAGTGTTTCTGTCAGGTTCCGTAGAGTTCCGTAGGGACCATATTTTTCTGTAGTGGCTGGTAGTATTCTGTAGGGGTCTGTAGGGTTCCGTAGGCGCCTGCAGTGTTCAGTAGGAGCCCATAGGATTTTAGTGAGGTTCCGTTGTGTTGCTAAGGGTCTTGTAGAGTGCTGTCGGGTCCTGGAGTATTCTGTAAAGTTCCAGAGGGCCTCGTAGGGTTCCATCGAAATCTATAGGGTTCCCTAGGGGCCCATAGAGTCCCGTAGATTTCCGTAGGGACCTGTAGGGTTGTGTAAGTGCCCGCAGAAGTCTGTAGGAGTCTGTGGGATTCTGTAAGGTTCCGGAGGGTTCTGCAGGGTTCCGTAGGGACCCGTAGAGTTCCGTAGTGGCTGGTAAATTTCCGTAGGGCCCTGTGGGGTTCTGTATGGACCTGTAGGGTTCCGTAGGGGCCTGCAGGGTTCCGTAAGTGCCCGCAGGTGTCTGTAGGGTTCCGTAGGGGTCTGTAGGGTTCCGTAGGCACCTGCAGTGTTCTGTAGGAGCCCATAGGGTTTTAGTGAGGTTCCGTTGTGTTGCTAAGGGTCTTGTAGAGTGCTGTCTAGTCCTGGAGAATTCTGTAGGGTTCCAGAGGGCCTTGTAGGGTTCCGTCGAAATCTGAAGGGTTCCCTAGGGGCCCGTAGAGTCCCGTAGATTTCCGTAGGGGCCTGTAGGGTTGTGTAAGTGCCCGCAGGGGTTGGTAGGAGCTTGTAGGGTGCCATATGTTTCCGGAGGGTTGTGTAGGGTTCCGTAGGGGCCTGTGGTGTTCCCTAGGGGCCTGTAGAGTCTCGTAGAGTTCCGTAGGGTCCTGTAGGTTTCCATAAGCGCCCGCAGAGGTCTGAAGGGGCCCGTACTGTTCCATAAGGATCCATAGGGTTCCGTAGAGCTTCGTAGGTTCCCTAGAGGCCTCTGGAGTACGGCAGGAGCCAGTAGTGTTCCGTAGGGTCCTCTAGGGTTGAGTAAGTGCCCGCAAGAGTCTGTAGGAATCCGTGGGATTCTGTAAGGTTCCAGAGGGTTCTGCAGGGTTCTGTAGGGGCCCGTAGAGTTCCGTAGTGGCTGGTAAAGTTCCCTAGGGCCCTGTACCGTTCCGTAACTGCCTGCAAGGGTCTTTAGGCTTCCGTAGGGGCTGGTAGGGTTCCATAAAGTTCCGTGGGTTCCTGCAGAGTTCTGCAAGTGCCCGCAAGGGCCTGTAGGGGCCCACAGTGTTTCTGTCAGGTTCCGTAGAGTTCCGTAGGGACCATATTTTTCTGTAGTGGCTGGTAGTATTCTGTAGGGGTCTGTAGGGTTCCGTAGGCGCCTGCAGTGTTCCAGTAGGAGCCCATAGGATTTTAGTGAGGTTCCGTTGTGTTGCTAAGGGTCTTGTAGAGTGCTGTCGGGTCCTGGAGTATTCTGTAAAGTTCCAGAGGGCCTCGTAGGGTTCCATCGAAATCTATAGGGTTCCCTAGGGGCCCATAGAGTCCCGTAGATTTCCGTAGGGACCTGTAGGGTTGTGTAAGTGCCCGCAGAAGTCTGTAGGAGTCTGTGGGATTCTGTAAGGTTCCGGAGGGTTCTGCAGGGTTCCGTAGGGACCCGTAGAGTTCCGTAGTGGCTGGTAAAGTTCCGTAGGGCCCTGTGGGGTTCTGTATGGACCTGTAGGGTTCCGTAGGGGCCTGCAGGGTTCCGTAAGTGCCCGCAGGTGTCTGTAGGGTTCCGTAGGGGTCTGTAGGGTTCCGTAGGCACCTGCAGTGTTCTGTAGGAGCCCATAGGGT